>NW_007731689.1:9890-104064 GCF_000696425.1 Galeopterus variegatus
CAAAAAATTTTTTTTTTTTTTTTTTTTTTTTTTTTTTTTTTTAAAGATGACCGGTAAGGGGATCTCAACCCTTGGCTTGGTGTTGTCAGCACCACGCTCAGCCAGTGAGCAAACCGGCCATCCCTATACAGGATCCGAACCCGTGGCCTTGGTGTTATCAGCACCACACTCTCCCAAGTGAGCCACGGGCCGGCCTATAATATTTACTTCTTAAATGCTCATTTAAAAAAAACAGAACCAGAGCAAATAAAAAAAAAAATTTTTTTTTAAAGACTACTAAATCAACATACATATTGAGTCCTTTTCTGACTACTTTCTTAAAAAGTAGAAATACTAACTATTTAGACACCAGGTGTTTCTTTGGACTTTGGGGGCTTTAGGGAAGTTTGGGTCATAAAACTCTTCAGAAGGGCTGATCAATCTTTCAGCAGAAACTTTGGTTGAATGATAACTTATTAGCACTACCAACTTTTCTGTTCCCACTGTATCTTCCAACCTTCTTTATTGCCCATGGTTGGAAGAGACTGTATATGTTGTGAACACTCTGGAAGTTTTCTTGGTTTTCAAGGAGAAAAGAGCCATGTTGCTAGTACTGTGATAGAAATGATGGGACTTGTCTGGGACTTCGTTCTTTCTCTGGGCGTCTCCTTTTTTCCCTATCATGTATCCCCTCTGCTCTCCAAGCCTGAAGTTTTGCTCTTCTCTCTTCTAATTACTTAAAAACATGCCTTAGCAGGAAAGAATAGTTTTAAAACAGTTGGAACTATTCCTTAAAATAGAATCTTAATTTGGCAAAATTGGCAGCTAGTGAATACTTTCTTAAAAATAAGCTTTATTTTAGAACAGTTTTAGAATTACAGATTATTGCAAAGATAGTGAAGAGAGTTCTTAAATACTCCACACCCAGTTTTGCTGGTTATTGTTTTACATCATATGGCACATTTGTCACAAGTAATGAAGCAATTATTATTATTAAACATTATTGTTAACTGCTTCTACCCAGGCCTTAAGAAACCAGATTTAAAGATACCCTGGATCCACCCTGGGCATTCATAAAGTCGTTCTTTATGTGTAGCCCACACCCTGCGTCGAGTTATGCTCCCGCTCCTGGCAGCTGGCACATTTGACGTTTGGTATTTGAATATCAAAGGTTAGACATCGCCACCTGCTGGTAAAACATAGTGTTGCTCATTCATAGACACTGAAGGTAGGACTGGGAAAGAATGGAAGAGTCTCCAGGATGCCCAGGGTAGATCCAGAGTATCTTTAAATGTGGTTTCTTATGGTCCGGATAGAAGCAGTGAGTAGGAAGTAACTTTAGAAGCAAGTGGAGACTTAACATTTTTTCATAAATTCTTTGTACTCACATTTAATATAGGAGAACATCTCTGTAATGTGAAAGTCAAACCAGAAGCAAACCCCTTTTCCTCTACAAAAAAAATTATTTTACAGCATCTTTGCTATGAGGCGTCTGTCTGTTATTAAGCACCAACTTTGTGTTAATCTTTTTACTAGGCCTGATAGGTGACCTTGGGGAGGAAGAGAGGGTGGGTTGAGGGATTATAAGACAGACAAGGGACTGCTGCCCTGGGGAACTTATTGTCAGATGGAGACCCAGTAAGCATGCAACGTAATTATTGTTTAGACTTTAATTTCTTCTTTTTAAAAACAGCTTTATTGAGGGGCCGGCCCAGTGGCGCACTGGATAGTGCGCCGCTTAGGAGGCGCGGCAGTGCTGCCGCCCGAGGGTTCGGATCCCACATACAGACCGGCTCCCGCTCAACCCACATCCTGAAGCTTTCAAATGTGGCAAAAATCTTGAGAGCCAATCAGCAGCCCTGTGCCCCTGGGGAAACATTACCTCCCAAGCACTTTGAGAGTCAGGCAGATTTTACTCTGACTTTTAGGAACCCTTTGCCTGGCTCCTCAGTCTTCCATGTTTATCCCCAGAACACGAACAATGTCCTGTGAAAACACCAACCGTGTCAGTGCTTCTTGATTTGTGTGATCTCTCACACCAGCACCAGTCCTGAGACACCAACCAATACTTCCCTGGTTTCCCGGTCCCCCACGTGGGCCAAGTGTTATCATCAGTTCCTGCTGCAAATTAACAAAAACCGTGCCCTAGAAGTCTCCCTCTATGAAATTCCAATTCATCTCTTTATTGCTTCCACGACTTTGTTATGCCCTCAAGAGTAGAATTTTTGTAGTTTATCTGGCTCTTTCCTAGTCATTGTGATGAGACCATCGAGCTGTTCCAACATCTATTTCCTAATGAGAAGCTGAATTGTGGCACATTTGTTTTTTAACAGTTTTATTGAGATATAATTTATATGCCATACAATTCACCCATTTAAAATGTACAAGTCAAAGGCTTTTAGTATATTTGTAAAGTTGTGCAACCATCAGCAGTATCAATTTTAGAACTTTTCATCAACCTCTCCCCCCAAAAAACTTTGCCCTCCTTAACTGTCACTTCTAAAACCCTTATTTCCCCCAGCCCCTGGAAACCACTCATCTACTTTCTGTCTATAGATTTGCCTATTCTGGACATTTCATATAAGTGGAATGATATACCCCATGATCTTTTGTGATTGGGTTCTTTCACTTAGCTTAATGTTTTCAAGGTTCATCTATGTTGTAGCATATATTAACACTTCGTTCCTTTTTATTGCTGAATAATATTTCATTGTACGGATACATCACATTTTGTCTGTCCACTCACCCTTGATGGACATTTTGGTTCTCAGTTTTTGGCCATTATGAGCAGTGCTGCTATGTACATTCGTGTATGAGTTTTTCTGTGGACATATGTTTTCATTTTTCTTGAGTATATACCTAGGAATGTAACTGCTGAATCATATGTAAGTCTGTATTTAATCTTCAAGGAACTGCCAAACTGTTTTCCAAAGTGACTGCATAATTTTACATTCCCACGTGCAGCGCATGGGAGTTCCATTTTCTCCCCATTGTCATCAACGCTAGTTATTATTGGTCTTTTTGATTATAGCCATCCTAGTGGGTGTGGTTTTAATTTGTATTTCCCTGGTGGCTAATGATGTAGAGCATCTTTTTGTGTGCTTGTTGGCCATTTGTGTATCTTCCTTGGAGAAATATCTGTTAAGATTCTTTGCCCATTTAAAAATTAGGTTGTCTGTTTATTATTACATTGTTGTAGTTCTTTATGTATTCTGGATACAAGTTCCTCATCAGATACATGATTTACAAAAATTTTCTCCCCTCTAGTAAGTTGTCTCTTTATTTTTTCTTGATGATGTCTTTTAAAGTAGAAAGGTTTTTAAATTTTTGGTGAAGTCCAGTTTATCTATTTTTCTGTTTGACTGCTTTTACTTCTAGTGTCACGTTGAGAAACCATTGCCTAACCTGAGATCATGAAGATTTACACCTGTGTTTTCTTCTAACAGTTTTATTGTTTTAGCTCTTTCATTCAGGCCTTTAATTCATTTTGAGTTCATTTTTACACATTAAATTTCCATTTCTCTGATTACTAGTGCACTGAATATCTTCCCATGACTTTATAAGATATTAGGTTTTCTTTTATGAATTGCCCCTTCATTTCCCTATTTTTTTCTTATTGGTTTGTGGAAAACACATTTCTGCAAAGAAAATTAACCCAGTTGCAAATATCTGTCAATTTTTTTTCTAGTTGTCATTTGACTTCATAACAAAATAACAACCCTTCCCTCCCAGCCAAGTAAATCTTTCCTTTACAGTTTCTGGCTTTGAAGCATATTTCTAACCTAGAATGTTAAAAATATATTGCTGTATTTTCTTCTCTTATTTTTATGCCTTTATTTTTTATATTTAAATCTATAGTTTATTCTGCTGTGAGATGGGAGAACCTCACTTTTTTCGGATGGTGGATAAGTTTTCCCAGAACCACTTATGACTAATCAGTCACCTTTATCATAGTTCATGCATTAAACTGTATCATGTATTAAACTTGTGTATTCTTGGGCTGTTTCTGAACGTTTTGTTTCATTGATCTCTCTGGTCTGATGCCCCTCCAACACTATTTGAATTATTATATCTTACAGCACATTTCAATATCTTGTTGGATAGGTCTCCATCTCTGCTGCTACCTCCCAATGTACTTTGCTTTCAGAGCTTTTCTAGCTATGTGTACATGTTTTGTTTTTCAAGAGGAAATTTAGACTCTTTTTGAATCAGCTGGAAAATTGGAGGGAATGGTGGTAAGTTCCTGTTTGTGTGTTTGTTTTTGCCATCCTAAGTCAGCTTTGGTTAAAAATGTCTGAAAATTACTGAGCTTTCAGATTCTACTGCTTGTGTTAGGAGCATGGAGTTAAGATCCCCACTTTACCTGAGCTTCACTGGGGCCATGTGAAGTCGTAGGTGAACATTCAGCCGCTTGTGGTTCTGGGGAGGCAGTCGCGTTCTTTGATTTGCCTTTCTACTATGGCTGTCCTAAAGCCTGACCTTGTTTCCAGTCCCCTATGGCTCTGAACTTGGCAGCTTTTGGGGCTCTTCTGGAGAAACTCAACCCCTTACTTTCCTAGGCCGACCTTTCCTTTTCCTGAGAACAATCACAAGATAGTTTATACTGATTGGTTGATGTTCCTTTCAATCCAATCTTTTCTACTCTGTGTCTTTAACAAATTCTGGCCTGTTAACAGCACCCTTATATGTTTTCTGGTGCTGCAGCAGATTTTTTTTTTTTCTTTTTATATTGCTTTGTTCCTCTGGAATTTTGAAAGCAGGAAGAGATAACCATATGTTCTTAAAATGCCATCTTGGAACTAGAAGTGGATGTGTATGTTTGTCATCTCAAAATGGCAGTTCAATGTGTTTTTCTTTATTATGAAGCAGTTGGAGCTATCAGAAAGTCTTTTTATTATTGTAACTTTTTTTTTCCTCAGTGATTTTTTAAAGCTTTATTGAGGTATAATTTGATGTACCAAAAAAACCCTGCACATATTTAATGCATACAATTTGAAGAGTTGGCACACACCCATGATAACATCATCACAATCAAGGTAATAAATATATTCATGGCCTCCAACAGTTTTCTTATGTCCCTTTGCTTGTGGTTATTGAACACTTAACATGAGGTCTACCCACTTAACAAATTAAGTGCACAACACCGTAGTGTTAAATGTAGGCACCATGTTGTATAGCAAATATTTAGAACTTATTCATCTCAGTGATTTTTTTTGACAGCTGGCCGGTATGGAGATTCAAACCCTTGACCTTGGTTTTATAACACTGCGTTCTACCCAACTGAGCTAACTGGCCAGCCCTTATTCATCTTGTGTAACAGTAACTTTATACACATGGAACAGCTCCTCCCCATTTCCCCATCCCCCACAATAGCGTCACCCACTATTCCATTTTCTGCTTCTGTATTTTCTCTGTGGTTTTAACATGGCTTCATTTGCTAGAATACTACTAGTTACACAGCAGAGAGATTTCATGATTAGATGGGCATACATAGATTTGGAAGATGAGGGAAATATATCTGCTAAACACTTTAGCGTTTAATTTCACTTGGAAACTTAATGTTTACTTCCATTTTTATGAAGGAAGTTTTGCTGGAAGGAGGCTTTTGTATTTATTATGTACCCAGTTTTCTTCTGGGTAGTAGTAAGCTTCCATAGGAATTAATGAGAAGAAATTTGTAATGCAACAACTATTTTTCTAAATATGAAATAACAAGAACTCTAAATTCATTTTCTAGTTTGTTCTTCCTTTTTTTGTACTGTTAAATCTTAATGCCTTTAGATTATCCATTATATAAGTTAATGAGTAGCGAAACATTGGTTGAACTTTCAAATACTTTGAGTTAAACCAGGCTTGGAGATTACTCTTTACAGGGTCAGGCTTTTAATCTCAATGCTCCTTTATTTATTTGGTAGTTACTTTTGCTTATGAGCAATATTTTCTACTAATTTGATGAGGGTAGGGAAAATAGGTTTCTGTCATGTAGTGGGTGTGCACTAAATATTTTTTGAATTGCATAGAAGGAGCAATTCAAATGTTGATGAGGAAGCTGGACATTTCAAGACAGAGCAATTGAATTCTTTGTCCAGATTTCTTACCCAGAAATAGTAGCTTTTCAGTGACCATCTATAGGAAATATGCTTTTGTTTCACAGATTACAAAATAGCTTTATAAACTAATATGGAATATATAATACGAGGGAACTTCAAAAAGTTTGTGGAAAAATAGAATTAAAAGGTAATATGAGGGCCGGCCCGGTGGCGCACTGGGTAAGTGCGCCGCTTGGGAAGCGTGGCGGCGCTCCCGCCCGAGGGTTCGGATCCCACATACAGACCGGTTCCCGCTCACTGGCTGAGCGAGGCGCGGGGGCAACACCGAGGGTTGCAATCCCGTTGCCGGTCCCCGGTCTGGTACGGGGGCAACACTGAGGGTTGCGATCCGTTGCCGGACACGGAAAAAGACAAAAGACAAAAAAAAAAAAAAAAAAAAGGTAATATGAATCCTTTCATGAACTTTTCGAAGTACCTTCACACATCTGAAAGTGCTTTACCAAGCTATCAATGCTATAACAAATATCAATATTTCAAAGTAAACCTTGAAATATTTAATGAGTTATTGTAATAGGATTAATAATCCTGTTTTTCAAGTAGGATTTTTTTTTCACAGGTTCCGACATATTTATGTATATATATATTTAGTTTTAAAAAACTTTTTCATTATGGAAAATGTCAAACATACTAAAGTAGAGAGATTCAGTGCAGTGAACCCCCATGAGACCCCATCACTCAGTTTCAACATTTATCAACTCATGGTCAGTCTTGTTTCATTTCTTTTTTTTTTGTCCTTTTTGTGACCGGTAAGGGGATCACAACCCTTGGCTTAGGTGTTGCCTGCCCCGCGCTCAGCCAGTGAGCGCACCAGCCATCCCTATATAGGATCCGAACCTGCGGCAGGAGCGCCGCTGTGCTCCCAGCGCCGCATCCTCCCGAGTGCGCCACGGGCTCAGCCCAGTCTTGTTTCATTTCTGTCCACTCCCTCATCCCCACCCACAATCATATATTTTTTAAGGTGGTTTAAACAACCGAAATTTATTCTGGTATAGCTCTGGAGATCAAAAGTCCAAAATCAGTCTCTGTGGACTAATATCAAGCAAAGTACAGGCCAGGCTGCGTTGCTTCTGAAGGCTGTAGGGGAGAATTTGTTTTCTTGCCTTTTCCAGCTCTTTGAGGCCACCTGTATTCGTGGGCTCGTGGCCCCTTCCTCCATCTTCAAAGCCAGTAGCAAATCATCTTCTCTCACCTCCAACATCTGCTTCCATCATCACCTCTCTCTCTCTTTTTTAAAAAAATTGAGGTAAAATTCATAACATAAAACCCACCATTTTAACCATTTTAAAGTGTACAATTCAGTGGCTTTTAGTACATTTACAATGCACAACCGTCACCACTATTTAATCAGAAGGTTTTCATCACCCCCAAAAGAACCCCCATACCCATTAAACGATCACTCCCCATTCCCCCCTTTTCCCAGCCCAACTATTAAAAATAATGCTGCTATGAACATTTCTTGTATAAGATGTTGTTTGAATGCTTGTTTTCAATCATCTGGGCTATACACCAAGAAATGGAATTGCTGGATCATATGGTAATTCTGTATTTAATGTTTTGAGGAACTAACTGTTTTCTAGAGTAGCTATACCATTTTAAATTCCCACCAGCATGTATGAGTATGCAGTTTCTCCACATATTTGTCAACACTTGTTATTTTCCATTTTTTAAAATAACCATCCTAATGGGTATGAAGTGGTATCCCAGGTGATTTTTTTTTTTCTTTATTTTTATGGAGAAATTTATCAGTGACTTTTAAAAAACATTTTGGCCTAAAAGATATATGGAAGTTTTACCCTGTGTTCCACTCCCCTTTTTGCTCTGTTCTCAGTGTTTACAAATTAATAAAAATACCTGGCATTCGTTAGACATCTGCTGTGTGCATGGAGTTGTGCTGAGCTCTTCATTTGCAATAGTGCATTTACCCACCACGGGTGCACTTGATTTCACCAGCAACCCAGATTCCTATACAGAAGCAACCCAGAAAGTAGTAAAGGAGAGTAAGTATGTCCCAATAAAGAAACTTGAAATAGGAAGAAACAATTTTCCAAAGCCATGTACATTTGGGAATAATAATGCTTATTACAGAAGGAAATTCTCTTTGCAAGGTTCACCTCAGGGTGTTGTTAACGGCGAGCTCCCCCAATTCATTAAACAAACATTCAGTGTACTGAATCTGAAGAATGGACAACTATTTCAGGAGGTCATCTGCTATGTTAAATGAGGCATTACTAACCACTTATTTGCTTGTTAGTCCTGCCTCCCAAGTCCTATTCAGCAGAAGCAGATGAGAGTATGCTCAATGGGACAAAAGAGATGAGAACAGAAAAGTGTCTGCTGCATTTGGTAATTAGAAAGTCACGGTGATCATATTTTAAAAAGCAGTTTGTGCACTGGGTGAGGATAGGGCTGAGAAACGCAGCACGGAAGGCAGTACCAAAGCCAGTTTTGTTTTGGGGTTGGGGAGGTTGGGGGTTGAGAAATCAATGGAAAGAGAAGAAGTCAAGATAAGTGACTCTTTTCGAAAAGGTTGAATGAGACAGGAAGGAGAGTAGAGAAGATGTAAACTCAAGGGATGGTTCGATTGTTTCATTTCACATAGAAAGAAATTCAACCATAGTTTTGTAGGTTTGGGAATAGAGCTGGATGAGCAGGAGATGTTGAAGGTACAGGGAGGAGAAGGGCTTATCAGTTCACCCTCTGATCAGGTGCACCATAGTGAACTAATGGGTCAAGGACACGGGTGAAATAGCTTTGGGGAGAGGTATGTTGCCCACTGGGACCTGAGCAATGGAAGTGAGGGTAGTGCCCAGTAGATGGTTTTCTCTGGAGGAAGCAAAATGGTGAGAGAATTTCCATGTGATGCTCTTACACCTGCTTTCTGCCTAGCATGAAAAGTTGGGGTATGAGAATGGCTGCCTAAAGGAATGGAAGAGGGACTGAGCAGAATAAAGGAAATCATAAAGGCTGACCATATCCTATTAAGATAGCTTCTCTGGTGCCTCTGACTGGCAGAATATTGGGCTGGATGCCCTATATATCTGACCCGGTACCACATTTCTAATATTCTACCTAAGTATAGGCACCACTAGGTGTCAAACTCGGACACGTCATCCCCATGTACCTCTGTGATTTTATTCCTGGCTCTGTTCCCCTCTTTCATTTCCAGATCTTTCCACTGTGCCCGTTAGAACTCTTGCTCTGTTGTAAAGAAATCCCCCAGTATTCTTAGCCTCTTCTCTGAAGATTCCCATCACCTCTAGGTTTACATGAACACTGGATGTCCCTGAAGACTATCAGTCCCCTGAAGCGTCCACCACTCCTGCAACAAAAGCACCCAAATTTCTAGTGAGTGTTTACTCTGTGGTAGGAGTCATTCAAAGCACTTTCAGCATATAAGCTTATTTAATCCCTTAACAACCCTATGAGGTTGGTACTATTGTTATCTAGTTTTTTGAAAATGAGGAGACTGAGGTACCAAGAAATTATAGAACTTGACCAAAGGCAAACAGTTGGTAGGTGTCAGAGGTGAAAGGTGAACCCAGGAAGCATGGCTGAAACATACTGACTTTCCAAAGTTCTTTCAGGTTGAGGCTGTTGAATTCCTCCATACCCAAGTACTTCATTCCTGGGAGTGCTGGCGTTGCCCATTCCTAAATCTTTTAAAGGTTTTGTGTTATAAATCTAGGTCACGTTTTGGATTATCCACCCCAAGTGGCTTAGTGTCTCATTTTTATGGGTTGGCTAAGTCCGCTAGTCCTTGTTGCTGTATCTTATTTCTGGCTTCTTTTGTCCTTCAAGGTTTGTAACTTAAAAGAAAAAAAGTCTCTTGCCACGTGACGGGGTTTGAGGAGGTTGTGGACTTAAATGGATGCGTTTAATCTCACATTTTGAACTTGAACTGCTAGGTTGGTTTAAAATTAGAAAATGTATTTATTTAGCACTTAACATATTAAAGAAAAAAACATGTGATTGTCTTGGTAGACCTAAGAAAGCACATGCACTTTGACTTGGCCATCCTTGTCCTGGTTTATTCCCTAAAGAGACCTGTGTATGAACCCAGAATGCACCTGCGGGAGTGTTCACAGCAGCGTTGTCATTAGTGCCACACAGCTGTGAACCATTCACATGTACACAGTCAGGAGAGTAGATGGACAGATTGTCATATGGTCGTATATATAGCGCAAGACTATGGAGCAGTAAGATGATTTTCCTACAGCTTAACGTGCATCAATGTGGGTAAGTCCCAGAAAGATAGTATTGAATGACAAAAGCACAGTTCCATTTTTTATGAAGTTCAACAAACAGTACATTCAATACAAAAACAAGTTCAACAAACAATACATTGTTTTAAAACTATAAAGTATAGGAGGCAATGAACAGAACATTTAGGATTGTGGTTCCCTCATGAGAACAGGAAGAAGTGGAGATCTGATCAGGAGTCAGTTGTCATCGGTGATGTTCTGGTTGTCAAGTTGAGTGATAGTGTGATGGGTACTGGTGTCGTCATGCTTTATGACTTAGAGAGATATAGTATATGCTCTTTCTTTCATTGTGGTAAAAACCATAAAATTTACCGTTTTGACCATCTACAATTCAGTGACATCAACTACATTCACAATGTTGTACACCATCATCACCTTCTGAGAAGTTTCAGAAATTTTTTGTCACCCCAGAAGGAACCCTTGTGCCCACGAAACAGTCACCCCCTTTATCATTCCTCCAGCCCCTGGCAGCCATTAATCTGCTTTCTGTTTGTATGGATCTGCCTATTCTGGACATTTCACATAAATTGAATCATATAGTATATGGCCTTTTGTATCTGGCTTTTTTCACTTGCCATAATGTATTCAGGGTTCATCCACAATGTAGTACGTTTCAGTACTTCATTCCTTTTTATGGCCAAAAATATTCCATTGTATGGATATATCATATTTTTTTAATCCATGCACCCATCAATGAATATTTGGATTGTTTTCACCTTTTGGCCATTGAAAATAGGGCTGCTATGACCATTTGTGTACAAGTTTTTGTTTAAACACCTACTTTCAATTATTTTGGGCATTTATCTATGAATGGAATAGCTGAGTCATATGGTAATTTTATCTTTAACTTATTGAAGAACCATCAGACTGTTTTCATAGTGGCGGTACCATTTCACCTTTTCAGCAGCGATGTACAAGGGTTTCTGTTTCTTCACGTTGTCACCAACACTTGTTCTGGTTCTTTTCTTTCCTTTTTTAAAAATTATGGACATCCTAGTAGGTATGAAGTATATATGTATCTTATTATGGTTTTGATTTGTACTTCCTTAATTACTAATGATGTTGAGCCACTGTTTTGTGCTTTATCTTCTCTGGAGAAATATCTATCAGATCATTTACCCATTTTAAAAATATATATTTTAATTGACACGTTTAATTGTATATATTTATGGGGTACAATCTGATGTCTTGATACATATGTATGTTATATAATGATCAGGTCAGGGTAGTTAGTGTATCCATTATCTCATGCATTTATCATTTCTTTGTGGTGGAAACATTCAAAACCCTCTCCTCTAGCTATTACGTAATATGCAAAACTTAACTGTTAACCATAGTCACCCTACTGTGCAATAGAACACCAGAACTTATTCCTGCTAATTGTAATTTTGTAACTGTTGTATTTGCCCATTTTTAATGTAAATTTTCTTATAATATTTTATAACTCAAACGTTCAAAAATTGTGCATAACAGATAGTCTCTTTCCTTACAGTGGTAGTAATGAGAAAGGCCTTTTAAATTAAGCATTTGATCAAGCTATTATGGGAGTAGATTAAAGTTCAAAGATCCCTTGGTAGGCAGGTAGTTTTAAATTTCCCACAATATTGACTCACAGTAAGTGTGATAGAGAAATTTGTTTGCATAAGGGGAGTAAAGGAAATTATATTTTATAGAACTTTTAAGTGTAAACCTAAATTTAAAAAATTGGCTTAGAAAAGGTACTTTTTAGATACATGGGTTTGCCTGCTATTCTTGTTTTTTCATTCACCAAGTTCTTTTGCCCCTCGAACTGGTATAGAATCTTAAGATATTTAAATAAATTTTTGTGTGGTTGATATTGTCTGCCTTCTTTCCTTAGACTATCTTTCTCATCTTGTGTAATTTTCCCATTATATCATCTGTACATAATGCAGTGTAAAGATAGCTATACTGTTGAATTTACTGGATAAATATTGGCTTTTCTGTATTTCAGGGGCAGTGTCATAGTATTTTATTCCTTGCATTATAAAATCGATGGGGTAGTTGTGATTTACTCCATCTATATTTTTAAGAATCTTTATATTGATGCAACATGAAGATCTGACTAGTTAAGAACTACTGCTCTGACAGTAATAGGAGTTATTTGCTAGTCTGGTGGTTTTTTCTTTCACCATCTCATCGGTTACTCTGATAATTTTTTTGTCTTCATAGCCGCTTCCTGAGAAGTTCGTGGTGAAAGGTGTCGTGGATCGTTTTTCAGAAGAGTTTGTGGAGACCAGAAGAAAAGCTTTGGATAAATTCCTAAAAAGAATTACAGATCATCCTGTGCTCTCTTTCAATGAACATTTTAATGTTTTCCTTACTGCTAAGGTAAGGGCAGATTTTTGCATATTCCACCCCTGAACTGTCATTCTTAGGGCTCTCTTAGAAGCCGTTTTGATTTCTCACAAGCCACCATCGTGAATGGTCTACTACATCAGGTGTGATAAAATTGCCCTGTTCTTTTCATGTCCATTTGCATTAGCTTGGTTTCTGTTAGAATTTGGGAGAACACCCTCCTCGCCCATACTTAAAGCAGCAGAGGAAGTTAGAATATTTTCACTTGCCAAAAGCAGAGATAGATGTTAAACACCTTTTGGTAATGTTATGGGGGAGGCCAGTCTGACCAGCAATGGATGCAGAAGGGAAAAAACACAGGAACCCTCTAAGAGATTATTCATAGACTCATTTTACAGACAAGGAAACTGAAGTTCAGGGAGTTTGTACTTGTTCTTGTGGCATCGCTAGGATTTGAAATTGGGTCTTTGTGGCTCCTGAGGCCACACTTTCCCTCTGATTGGACTGCCTGACCGTTACTTGCCTGCAACCACGTTTCTATCAGGTGGGCATTTTCCACATGTCTGCCAGAGAAATTCCTACACAGTTGCCAGATGCTGTGTATTCAAACTCAATTTGATTGTTCACTGGCTTTTCTCCGCACTTCCCTGTTGGCAGAACTCGCCAGAAAACCTGAGGTGCTTCATGCTCATTGTCTGCAGAAATGGGGTCATATGCTCAGAGTCTCCGCTTCCTTCCAGCCCCGTCTGTTTAGTTTCAGGTATCATATTTCCATATTCAGGTTATACGTAACACATTCCGTGTTGGCAAGGCTACTGAGGTCCAGGTACTTTCCAGTTTTCTTTTTCAAAATTGCAAAATTGAGAAGTATTTGTAGATAACATCAGTTGATATTAAAGGCTTTAGAGAGGGTTCCATTCTCTACTCAGTGGAAACCACATGAGGAAGTCTTTCAGTTTTGCTTTGTTTTTTAACCTCAGTTGGCAGGTAAGCTTGTTGCTGACATTTCCATTCATTATCTCTTTATCACAGAGGACTTTTCTCCCACAGGTTGAACTTGTGCACTTTTTAAAAAATATTTCCTGGCGAACCTATCCTCTGGTATAGTTCTTTCAATATATAGTCAAAGGAAAAACCATCCTGTTCTCTAGAAGTACAGCTCACTTTCTCACCCTAGTTACAGGTCCATTTTCAGAAGGTTCTCAAGCTCAGTCATCTGCATTGAACAAAAAAGAAAAGAGGGGAAAAGCTTGGACCTCTGGTCATTACGAATCTGTATGAAGAATAAGTAGGAAAGCTCTGTGTGTGCGTGTGTGTGTGTGTGAGTGAGAGAGAGAGCTATTTATCTATCTGTGGGGCAAGCCTTATGAAAATGATTTTAAAAAACATATAAAGTCCTTCAGTATCTCAATCAAAACCTAACTTCACATGCGTGAATACGAGAGGTGACTTTAAACAGAACAAGTTCTAGCCCTAGTTCAGTATTACTTGCTGAACTAAATGCACTAAATAGCCTTACCTTTTCTTTTAAAAAAATTTTTAAAAGCTTTTTAATTGTGGTAAAATACACATAACATCATACTTTTTTGCCTTGACCTACAGGAAACTTAGGGTTAAAATGTTTTGTCATTTACAGCATCTGTCCTTGGCCTCAGTTGTCTGCCGCAGCTTTTTTTGTAGCCACTTCCTGCTTTCTACCCTTTACTCTCAGATTCCTTATGTGGCTTTAGTTTGGGTGTAAAAAAATGAGTGGCATGAATCTCACAATCTCAGCTCTTCAGTTTTGCTCCTAAAGATGACATAGGTTATTTTGCATGACAGAAAGGGACACTTTTTATTTATTTTTAGTCTGAAGTTATAAAAATTCTCTTAGCAGCAGTGTTGTGTCTCAAGGACCATGTGCTCTGGTGAGTGAACCTGATGAGAGAGATTGGAGCCCAGCTCTGTTGAAAGGGATTTGGGTGTAAACGTGTGAGTGTGCGTCTGGGTATAAACATGTGTGTGCATCTGGTGTAAATGTGTGTGAGTGTGCATCTGGTGGGTATGATGCCAAGGAGAGGGGATACTTCTGTGTGTGTGATTAGGGCCTCTATGTCAGCTTCTTGTTTTCTGAGTCCTTCATCACCAAAAAGAAGCTGCCTGTAGGAGTTGGTTTACTTAGTGCTGGCTGTGTGAGAGTTTGTTCCTGTGTTGTCCCCAGGACCTGAACGCCTACAAGAAGCAGGGGATAACATTGCTGACCAGAGTGGGCGAGTCGGTAAAGCATGTCACCAGCGGCTACAAGCTGAGGAGCCGGCCTCTTGAATTCGCAGCCATCGGTGAATACTTAGATACGTTTGCACTCAAACTGGGGACCATTGATCGAATAGCCCAGCGGATCATCAAAGAAGAAATAGGTGAGCTGTTTGTTGAGATCTTGATCGGCACATTGGCAGAAATGGCATTCATGTGTGCTAAGCAGAATCAAACGGCAAAAATGCTGGAGTGTCGGAACTAGGCCATATGTTACTAATGAAACAAATAAATACAAGCGAGGAGGGGCTAGTTGGCCTAGAGTGTAATTGTGCACTCCATCCCTTGTCCCACATCTCAGCTTTGTGTTTGCTGTTACCAGGCCAAACCATCACTTCTGAGCCTCTAGGCTTTTCCTCTTTCATCTCTCTTAAGGTCAATTTTAAAAGTGGAGACATGGCAATGACTCTTCATCCATAGCAATGATAATTTCAAAAACAAACGTAGGTATCTTTTCTGGCAGAAAGACGGTTTGAAAGGACAGCATGGTGACCTGTGTTTGTTAAGGTGATGACCCGTAAGCCTTCAGACTTGAAATTGACCCACCTGGTCCACCCCAGCTTCTTTTCAAACCCACTCCTCCTGAGCTGGGAAGTTGCCAAGGCCTCTGTTGATCCTACCTGGTTGTAGTCACTGCTTCCTTCCCACCCCTCTCGTGGCCACCTGCTTTGCCATATCCCAGAACATTGGGGTCTTTTGCCTCCTTACACACGTGTAGGCCAGACAGACATGAGCAATGTTAATGATCATGCTGGCACATGCAACACATTGAAGAAGATTCTCCAGCAGTTGCCATTCATTGGTTACTAAACCATGGCAATGACAATCTGTTGTAATGGCAAGAATCCTGGTGACAAATGATGGGCCACATTTTCTTTGTAGGGTGTAAAAATCAACATTATTCCGTGTTCCCTGTGCTTGTTCCCTCTCCTTTACCCACTGATGGTATCTTGTACAGATTTTGGAGATAGCTTTGGGTACCATCCACACCTAAGGAGCATGTGAGTAAATTCTGATGGGACCAACATGTTGGGATGACCACTGAGTGAGTGAGTGAGTGAGTCTACCTATGTAAGACCACATCTCCTGTATCAAAATGTTTCCTAAAATTTCATTGCTTTTCCATTGTGACTGGATTTTTTTCC
The DNA here is from genome assembly GCF_000696425.1 of Galeopterus variegatus. Lineage (NCBI taxonomy): Eukaryota > Metazoa > Chordata > Mammalia > Dermoptera > Cynocephalidae > Galeopterus > Galeopterus variegatus. The sequence continues at coordinate 25,995 of NW_007731689.1, forward strand.
TTTAAAAACATTCCCCAAACCTATATGAAACTCTACCCACGTTGCCTGCTAACATACTGCTTCCCAGTATGGGAGGCAAGTTGTTATTTCTGAAGATGTTTGGTGCCTATAGCTCCTACCACTTTCCCCCAGAAGGCATTGTCATCCCTGTTATCCAGAGACATGACATTCCCATTATGGGGTGAAATGGATTGATCTTAGGATGTTAGCTGTAACATTAGCTTTTAGAAGTTTAAAGAATTACATGAGAAACAGTGTGTTTAAAGGAGAGCATGCTCAGGTGAGTGAATGATCAAGGAAACAAGTTTTAATATAGACTGCTCTCGGCTATGGTGATTATGAATCAGTAGCACAAGCAATTGCTACCCAGGCAGATCTTAATTAATCCCTCTTCCTCCTGCAGAGTACCTTGTAGAGCTGAGAGAGTATGGGCCTGTGTACTCCACATGGAGTGCATTAGAGGGTGAGCTGGCTGAGCCCTTGGAGGGCGTGTCAGCTTGCATTGGGAACTGCTCTACAGCCTTGGAAGAGCTGACGGATGACATGACAGAAGACTTCCTACCTGTGCTCAGGGAATATATTTTATATGCTGACTCCATGAAGGTAAGCTGGCTTGCTTCTTGTGCATGTAGGTACTTTTTTTGTAACAATCATTATGAAAAAGTAGGGCTGGCCAGTTAGCTCAGTTGGTTAGAGTATGGTGTTATAACACCGAGGTCAAGGGTTTGGATCCCCAAGCTGGCCAGCTGCAAAACAAACAAACAAACAAAAAAAGAAAACAAAGTAATGTATTATTTTCTATTTGCATGTGGTGCAAGTTTCCTTCTTCCTGGGTGGGCAGGACCAGACATGTGGACTGACGTCACAAACATGTAAAGAGAATACCTGCTGACCTGTGTATGTGAATTAAATGAAAAAATAGTTTGGAAGAAATTCTTATTAGTCTTTTCTGAGAGTTCAAGGAGATATGATGTCTACTAAAGAAGAAGAGGATGCTAGGGAAAAAGATAATTTTAGATAATTAGTGCTCCTGGAACTTAAAATACAATGGCTAAAATAAGATTGAATAGTAAAGTTGGAAGATAAGGTTGAGGAAAGTAAGACAAACAAAAGTAGGAAAGTAGAACCAAATTCAAAAGTACTGAAAATGTGTAAGAAAGATAAGAAACACAGAAGATTAATCCCAAAGTTTCAGCATCTGACTGATAAGAGAACAGGGAAAAGTGAAGGAAGGAAATTATGGAGTGAGGATGAAATGCTTTAGTGCCCACACTGGAAACTTCCCCAGCCTGCACATAGACCGGCTGGAGAACATAGCTTCAGGGGACTCCTACGATGGTGGCATCAGTTAGAAAAAAGGGCCCACCTTCCTGCCCAACAGAAAAAGATATGTGGCTCAGTGCTGAACATCCCCACCCCTAAGTAGCACACTTCCTATTTTCCAAAGGAGTCTCTGAATTATTAATCTGTCTTTGGAGCAGATCTAGAGCATCCCATTAAGAAAGACCTGGGTAGGGACTGACTCGAATCTCTAGAGAGAAACCCATCAGTCAACATTGGGTTGTAAAAATGAAAAACCAGAAAAGTCGTAGAACTATGAAAATATTCTACAGCTTGAAAAGGGGAGTAAAAAATAATGAATCAACTATTTATAAAAACTTTATTATGGAATATTTCAAGCATATACAAAAACAGAGAGAATAGTAATACAAACTCCCATATATCCATTAGCTTTGTTCCTTTTCATTTCATCAGAAACAAATGTTTTAAGGCTCTTGATGTATATATTAAAGTGCGGACAGTAGAAAATGGAGCTGTTTCCCGGTAGAATGAATCACAGTCTCATGGATCCTCTATAAAGTTGCTAGTAAAACACTTTCAAAGACAGGATTGTGGGGCTCGCCAGTTAGCTTGCTTAGTTAGAGCATGGTGTTGGTTTTGGATCCCCGTACTGGCTAGCTGCCAAAAAAACAACCCCCCCCCCCCCAAAAAAAACCCAGGATTGTGTCTGGATCTTACAGTGATCAGAGAAATGGTATGAATTTCTTTATCTGTAAGGTGAAAATAATGGTGATGGTGGTGGTGGTGCTGATAGCATTAAGCCCAGTTGTGAGATCATTACTCTGAGGCAGCTTTGTTGGTAATTTTTGGAACTGAGGCTGCAAACCAAAACTTGTGGCTCCAAATTTGCAGCTCTTTCTCCTCTATCACATTGCCTTTTTCAAAAATTGAGGTGTACACATTGCATTTTTAATCCTGTGGCTTAAACAAGTATAGAAGGGCATCCTGACTTGCTTAGAATGAACTGGAATATTCCACTTTACTTATGAAGTTAATAGCATCTGTTTTTGTAAACAAAAATAAGTTTTTACAATCCCTGGGGTGTCTCTGGATTTCCTTCTTATGTCTTATGACATACCCTTCATCAAAATGCTCCCTAACCTCACCAGACTAAAAATCCAATGCATACGTGACACTGGGATATTACAATACAAAGCACTTTGTTCTTGCACATGGCAAGTATGCTAGTGCTTACCATATATTTGTTTTTGAAGCAGGATTTTAAATTGTTATTTAGCATGAATTTATCTGGCATCTTTATTAAAACATTATTACACTGTGAGACATAAGCTTGTGTGAGTAATTGAAATTATACATCAAAGAAATAGTTGTTTGCTCTTTCTTCACCCCATGTGTGAGGCATATGTATTGAGTTTCTTGTTTACTGAGCCTGAAAAAATATCAATCAGGTTAATCAGGCTGGGAGAGTGGGATTGTACACAATATTGTCTGGGAAAGGGCTTGGTAAAGAGGAAATGTTACCCGTCAGGCTCTGAAACTTGAGCTGTGCCCCATGGTGAGCGGAGCTAAGCCCAGTAGTAAGAAACAAGGCCACCTGCTCCCCCTCTTTCCAATGGGAAAACATCTCTGCAGAGTGCTCTAGGCTAGACGGCCGTGACTTGATGGCAGAGCCAAGACTGCTTGTGGGATTGTCAGGGTCTGTGTGGTCAAGACCAGAGATAATCAGGAGAGTGATAGGTGTCTTAGTGGCTCCCCTACCTTTTAACATTGCTGCTCATTAAGAATTTTTTTTTTTTTTTTTAAAAGATGACCGGTAAGGGGATCTTAACCCTTGACTTGGTGTTGTCAGCACCACGCTCACCCAGTGAGCTAACCGGCCATCCCTATATGGGATCCGAACCCGTGGCCTTGGTATTATCAGCACCGCACTCTCCCGAGTGAGCCACGGGCCGGCCCTCATTAAGAATTTTTAACGATATTTTATTCCTCTGAGAGAGTCATATAATACCACTTCCAAAATAGCTTTCTGATTTTTGAGATATGAGTGGGACAAACTTTGCTATTCAGTATAAAAAGTAAAAATGGAGCAGAAGACTTGCCAAAAGCCTGGTTCTGACACGTTCCTCATCAGCTGCGATGGTCTTCAGAACTGAGAGCGTCCTGGTTTTGTTTTGCTGGGGAGTTGCTGTTGTGGTGATGGTTTGTCAGTCTACTTTTATCATGGCCTTGGGTGAACCAAAATGAGTTTTTGTCCTCATCTTAGAGTCAATGGCTTGTGCCTTAGGAAATTGAAGTAGTTGAGGATTGGTTGATCTCTGGATAGGGAAAACGCTGGGGCTCACTGAAGCCCTCTCCTAATGGGGCTATGGTTGGGGTTCCTCTCCGAGTTTAAAAGGGATCATCTTGTCTAATCTGCTCATTTTATAGATGAAGAAACAAAATGCTGTGGGTAAATACTTTCTCTGTTCCAGGGTCACAGACTATACTCCCTAATGACCAGTCACCTTATACTGGTGTGTTTACTACTTGCCAAAAGGAAAAGTAGGTGAGTTCTTTTTCAAGGCAGGTCTCAGATTGTTTCTCTTTAAGGACAATTGTGGCTGAGTACATTCCATTCCCTCTGGAGGGAGAGAGAATGCATAGAAAAAGGGGGGTCCTTGGGCCGGCCCGGTGGCGCACTGCTACAGTGCGCCACTTGGGAGCGTGGTGACGCTCCCGCCGAGGATTCGGATCCCACATACAGACCGGCCGCTCACTGGCTGAGCTAGGTGCGGGTGCAACACCAAGGGTTGCGATCCTGTTGCCGGTCCCGGTCTGGTAGGGGCGTGACACTGAGGGTTGCGATCCATTGCTGGTCACGAAAAAAGACAAAAAGGAAAAAAAAAAAAGTGGGGTCCTTATCTGGCCACATGAAACAAATGAAGCAGTTGGTAAGAAACTGAACATTGAGAACAGTTTGTACTGGAAAGATGGTTGAAGACTCCTATTCTAAGGACACGTGGAGAGGCAATGCACAGTGCTGAGAGAAGGGTGCCGAAGTTGCCTTCAGGCCCAGGACTCAAGTTGAACACCCTGCAGACATCTGCATGTGAGCCCTTTTCACATCCTATAGACAGTATGTGTAAAGTATAATTAGGGTAGCGATGGGCTGAGGGAGACCGTCTTAGAGTCCTTACCAAATTTCTGGCAGTGCCTTTTGAGTATTGGTGTCATTATGACCCAGTCAGGAGTTGGAGAAACTTTATTTGAGGAGGTTAGGACAGGGCCATCTTATTTCCCACACCACCTTTTCCATTGAAGGTGGTTGGCAAATATTTAATCAAATTTGACAATTTGGTGAATTTGGAACATTTAAAGATATATAATTATTGTGTGTCATGCATCTTGTTATTTTTAAGAGATAGGTTTATCTGTAACTCAACAAACGTGCTTATCTCAGAGGTCTTGGTGAATGACTGGGGCAGGGTGAGGGTCTGAAGTAAGGGTAGGTTGTGGGCTGGCTGGTTAGCTCAGTTGGTTAGAGTGTGGTGTTGTAACACCAAGGTCGAGAGTTTGAATCCCCATACTGGCCCATCCTCCAAAATGTAAGGAAAAGCCACATGGAGAAAGTGGCTTCAGCTAGAGACTCTAATGATGTGTAAGAGTTAGCTGTGCAAGGATGGGAGGATCAAGCATTTTAGGCAGAGGGAATAGCCAATGCAAAGGTGCTAAAGCAGAAATGAGCTTGGTATCTTTGAAGATCAGAAAGGCCAGTGTGGGGCCGGCCCGGTGGTGCACTGGAGAGTGCGCCGCTTGGGAGCACGGCGGCGCTCCCACCGAGGGTTCAGATCCCATGTGGAGACCGGTTCCCGCTCACTGGCTGAGCACAGTGCGGGTGCAACACCAAGGGTTGCGATCCCGTTGCCGGTCCCCGGTACAGGCGCGACACCAAGGGTTGCGATCCCGTTACCGGTCAGTAAAAAAAAAGGACAAAAAGGAAAAAAAAAAAAAAAAAAAAGAAAGGCCAGTGTGCGTGGAGCCTAGTGAGCAAGGGAGCAAGAGACAGGAGGTGAGGTCATAGAGACAGGTTGGAGCCAGGTCACATAGTAGCATTTTAAAGGCCATGGTTGAGGGGTGGGCCCGTGGCTCACTTGGGAGAGTGTGGTGCTGATAACATCAAGGCCACGGGTTCGGATCCCTATGTAGGGATGGCCGGTTGGCTCACGTGGTATTGTCAGCACCACGCTCTCCCAAGTCAAGGGTTAAGATCCCCTTATCTGTCGTCTTTAAAAAAAAAAGGCCAGTGGTTGGTAGGAGTCCGGATTTTATTTTAAGGAATAGAAGAGAAGCCATTTGGTCTTATGAAGGAGAATGACAGGGTGAGATTTTTACTTTTAGGAGGCTGTCACAGGAGCCAAGGGGCAGATAACTAAGATGGTGGCACTTGGACAGTGGTGGTAGAAAAGTGACTGGACTTGGGGTATATTTTTGATGAAGAGCCACCTAGGCTTACTGCTGTAGTAATGTGAGGTAAGAAAGGGGGGCAGTTGAGGATTTTTGCCTTAGCAGCTGACGGCGTCATGGGGCTATTTATTTTATGGGGATGTCTAGGGAGAACAGATTAGGTAGTTGGCAATCAAGTTATTTGTGCCATGTTGATTTTAAAATGCAGATGGTTATGAGTTTAGTTCAGCGTGAGAGTAGACATTTGGGAGTCATTTGCATATAGATGATATTTAAATCTGTGAGACAAGGGCGATCATCTGGGGAGATGAGATTTGGTGCGTAGAGAGTCCAGGCCCCAAGGCATGAAAATATTTAGTGGTCTGTTATCTAATATGAGAAGGAGTGATTAGTGTGGTAGGAGAAAAAAACGTAGAGCGTTGCCTCAGTGAAGCCAAGAAAAATATTTTAAGGAGAAGGGGCCTGATAAACAGGGAACGTTAGATTTAATAATATGGAAGTTGTTGGTGATTGTGATTACAGGTTCCAGATATGGATGCAGAAGTTTTGGTTTAAAGACAAAGTTTGTCTTTGAGCTGTAGATACCTTCAGCAACATTCTGGGATAGTTCTTTTAAAATGCCAATTATTTGTCAGATGGTTTCTTCAGTCTTTTTTCCCTCGGGGACCACAAGGTGGAGCTGATGAGTCAAAGCACAGGGAAGTGACCAGTTTATGCTTTAGGTTGGCTATTTCAGTGTGTCGACCTGAGGAGGGAAACTGAGGCACGGCTTAAACAACAAAGAGTTTATTTGAGTCCATATGAGTGACAACGGCCCTGTAAGATACCTCCAAGCTACCTTGGGAAGTGCTCCGAGGTTACAAACAGAGCTTCAGTATTTTTATAATCACAAAAAGGGGAGGCAGAAGGAGAGGACAGGGACCAACTCCTTAATCAGGCTTTACATTGGTTGTCCAGCATGGCATGAGTTAGTGACAGGTTAATGGTTACATCTTGCTCTTTGAACAAATGCTAAACCCACAAGTATCACCATGCCCACTTAAACGTTTTTTTAGAGTTATTTAATTTTTTATTGATGGCTGGCCGGTACAGGGATCAAACCCTGCCCCTTGGTGTTATCCTCACCATGCTCTAACCAACCAAGCTCAGTCATATTGTCCATTTCAACCTTCTTTAGTCTTATAGCTCTATGAGCCGACACTGTTTGGGTCTAGGCCTAAAGTGAACTGTTCAGCAATGTTCCAGGACGTGGGGATGTGACCGCTGCTACATGCTGACCTCCCAGGGCCGTGGGAACTTAGCTGACCTTAATTATTGATGATAGAGTAATTTTCAGTTTATCAAGTGACTTTCAAAAACCGAAATAAAGATTTTTCTGGAAGATTTAGTTGTTGGGGAAAAAATGTCCCCCTTCCTGACCCAAAGTTATTACACATTGAGGGTCTAGTTCTTGCAGTTAAGGTGGAAATATGAAGAAGCAGGATGTGAAATGTACAAGATGATCTCAAAGGTTTTAAAAGATTAGAGAAATATAAAAATGTAAACTCTGAGATTCCCAGTGATGGCAGAGTGAATACATATTTAAACTTCCTCTTCTTCATGAAACCTCATCAAAAGACTTTTAAAATAAAGGTCTAAGTCCACAAAGACAAAGAACAACAGGCGAGGAGAGTATAGCAATATAATTTTGGGAACTAGAAAGCAAATTGAGAGGTGATAAGTGACTTAGATGACTGTGGGGAAAAAACTGAGAAGCCACCTGGTTTACACTGTGGAACCCTCCCAAAAGGTCAAGAATTGGCAGCACTAAGCCCCTCTGGGACTGAGGGAGAGCTGGAGTTGAGGAGAAGGACAAGTGGGCAGTCTGTTTAAGAATCGGCTAGAACTGCTGGTCCTCTCCTCACACAGGGTCGGCTGCTGCTCCTCCACTCCAGCAGAACTGGGGGTATATTCTCCAGAGGGATAAAGTAGAGGGTCTGCAGAGCAAGGGTCACCAGGTACAGTTGAGGGTAAAATGTTACTGTGTGTTGAGACTGGTCCTGCTTGGCTCTCAGCCTTATATCTTCCATGCAAGGATTAGAAGAGCCTTTTCTGGAAAATCTGAACAGGCCAGGTGAAAAGACCTGAAGATACTGATAATTGGCTGTGGGGCTCAATGAAAGGACCCTCCAGAGTCCTGTATAGAGAATCACCAACTAGCTGTCTTTGTAGAGCTTTCAGTTTCTTGAGTATTTCCCTCTTGGATGAGTGGGGTAGACACAAGTCATTAAATATTTAAGGGGAGATTCTAATGTGAATATCAAAAGTAAAAAGAAGTATTGAATGAAACATCACTGAGTAGAAAATTTCCAGGAAAAAAAAAAATCACTATTATCTTCAGAAACAGAAGATGTCACAGCCATAAACCAAGAATTTTTAAAAATTCAGAGAATAAAGAGCTCTTGGAAATTAAAATCATGATATGAATGAAAAAATTTCAATAAAAGAGTTAGAATAAGAAGTTAAGTGAAACAAAACGACAGATGGAGAATGGAGAGAAGAACACAAAAATTTGAGGACCCAGAGCATAAGGGGCAACATCTGAATAAGAGGAGAGAGTGCAGGAAGAGAAAACAGAAATGAGAAGCATCAAAGAAATCACACAAGGGAGAAGGCTAGAAGTGACGCCATAATATGTCACTGGTTGTGTCTGAGAAAAGAGATTAAAATGACTTCCTTTTCCCCCTCGTTTATGTTTTTCTTTATTTTCCAATTTTTCTGTAACAAATATCTTTTAAAATCAAGGGGAAATACGTGGTTTCAATATCACTAACATTGCTGTAGAACATTTAACTCACAGGTGGTCTTGATCTTAATGAAATTAAATGTGAAAAAAGGATCACGTTGAAAAGGACAACCTGAACTCAATCATTTAATCAGAAATTGTGATACCACTGGGCCAGGTCACTTATTTTCCTGCCCACATGAAAATGCTGTCCTACAGGGCCACCTTAAAATGGGCCACAGGGCTATGTTGGGTGTTTTATTTTTACTCTTATTTGATTTCAAAGAAAATTTTTTTCTTTGTTACCGAACACCCATTATTCTACACAAGTTTCTCTTGGGGCTTTTGGGTTGTCAGCCCTTGGCATAGCAGGATGTGGACCGTTCTGTTCTGCAGTTTGCTCTGTGTGGCTGAGCTGTTTCTGCTCATTATCTCTACTTTCCCAGCCAGCATCCTAATGTCCCTCTTACAAAAAGATCTGAAGCTTAAAAACTTTCCAGACTTGAGGAGGCTTTTTGGTAGCTGCTGACCTACGACGTCAGGGCTGGTTTGGGGCTACCTCTTCCCCCTCCCACAGTTTGTGAGCCCACAGCCTCTCCAGGGGAAGAAATGACATGATCTCTGGGGGTGAGGAAGGGATGCTGAGATTTCCTGTAGATACTGACCATTGTGGTATTTTCTTGGGGAAAATCCAGTTTAGATGTTGAGAACCGAACCACAGGATGCATCTGGGATCTAACTCTTCCAGGCACTTTTGTCATTGTAGGATAAAGGCTGTTTGTAATAAATATTTCACGAATGACATAATTATAGACCTCCTAATGGCGTCTGTTAGTTTGTTATAAGCATTCTGGATGGCAGATATTATGTTTCCATTACTTAACCTTTTTGTTACAGAAAAATTCAAACGTATCCCAAAGTAGAGTGAAAGTCTGACAAACCCACATGTGCCCAGCCAACTTCAACAGTCGCGCTTCGTGACCGCCTTATTCTCCCTCCCACCTGCTCGCATCCCACTCCCTGGATTATTTTAAAGCAAATCCCAGACATCATACAAGTATCATTTCATACAAAAATATTTAGCACATATCTCTAAGATACAAGCATTATTTGAAAAAAGAAAAAGAACCACCTTATCAACACTAAAAAAAAAAAAAAAGTCTTATTATGTTCAAGTATCAAGTTAGTGTTCAAATTTCCCCAGTTATCTCAAACAGTTTTTATAGTTTTTTTCCCCCAAATCAGAATCCAGATAAAATCCATAGATTGGTTGACATGTTTCTTAAATATTTTAAACTCCTGTTTTTCCTTGCAATTTGTTTGTTAAAGAAACTGAGTCATTTGTCCTCTCTTCATTTGAAAAGAAAGGTAGTGAAGTTATAGATTACTAGGATTGAAATGATGAAGTGCTCTACATGAAAAAAAAAATAGTGGCCGAGAGAAATTTATTCCATGTCTCTAATTAAAAGTCTCCTTCCAGGGGGGCGGCCCTCCCTGGGCACCCTGGGTACAGTTTCTCCCTCCTCTAAACCCTCGGCACTTCATTCCCTCCTTTCCTGTTCTATTTCTCCTCCTACCACCTAGAGCTCCCTTATGTGGCATGTATTTTACTTGTTTATCGTCTGCCTCTCCTCCAGAACGGAAGCCTCATGAAGGCAGAGGGTTTGTGTGTTTTGCTTTCTGCACCTGGATGAATGGATGAAGGAGCTTTAAGGCAGGGCAGAAGCGGGGTGAGGACAGCTCTATAGAGGAGGGCAGAGGGACGCACAGTGTGAGGAGGAAAGTGTCTCCATGCACATCACCTTTTTGGTTTGTCATTTGCAGTAGAAACAGAGATCCCAATGGAGTTCTGTGAGGAGCTCAGCAGATGAGTATCTTCTGCTTGTCGCTCAGTGATGGAGGGACCTCTCTGTAGACCTGACCTGGTCTCTCGGCCCTTTCACCCCATGGCAGGCTCGGGCTCCATCTAACAGACACAGGCTGGTTTGACTGTTTTTGTCAGCAGAACCTGTGTGGTTGCAGAGGGAGGCCAGTCCTCTCAGACCATCACCAACAGAGTGTGCAAAAGGGCTCCCACCAAGGACAGCAGTCTTAAATACTTTGTCTTGATTCAGAACACATTTCCCAACCTTTAGCATGATTTGAGCACAGTCAGACTGTGAAACTGTAAGCTGGAATGTAGCAGGAGTCTGAATGAATCACTGCTATACTACAAGCCAGCGGTGTGGCCTCGAACTGGTCCCGCCACGTACTTTAGTCTTCTTGTCTATAACATAGGGGTAATGCCCTTTCACCTCTGCAGGGTTGTTGCGTGCCTTTCATGCTGCCCAGTGATGCAGGGATGTTAGCACAGATCCTCTGGTCAGCCTGCATGAGAGGGCAGCATTCTAGCTGCTCCAGGTGAGGCTGGGGGAGCAGTGGATGAGGAGATAGAGGCCCTTCCTCTCCTCTGGGCCAGGGAAAGCCCAGGCTTTCTGGAGGGAGGTGTATGGCTGGATCTACAGGCTCCCTTGCCTGTTCTGAGGGTGGGGAGAGGAGGTGCGTTTGGACGGTTGTAGCTGCGTGGGGTTGATGCAGCTCTCTCCCCAGCTCTCCCTGCAGGTATCTTGGCAACCTCAGCAGAGCGATCTGGAGCAGAACGAGGGACAGGAAGCCCCAAACTGTGCTGACTGTATTCCGAGGCATCCTAAGAGCGTTGCCAGCTTTGGTTGTGAGGTTGCTGCCACACTGAACAACTCATCCTTGTTCCTAGAAGTGCTAGTCTGGATACGTGTGTTTTTTCCAGTAAGATGTGAGGCATTCTGTGGAAGGAAGTACACACCAGTAACAAGAACTCCAGTCGGCCCCCTTCCTTGCTGTTACATTGCTCCTTGGGAAACCATGTTCACATCTCCGTGGATAGCATGGTGTGTTTATTTTATTTGGGTGGAGATTATGATTTTTACTACTGCTGGCGCCAGACCAGTAGATTTATTTTCTGGCCTCTATGAAATCCAGAAAGGGCCTCTGATTTTTTTTTCTTTATAGATTTATGTCATCCAGTGTGGTAGCCAATAGCCATATCTGGCTACTTAAGTCAAAATTCAAATTAGTAAAGTTAAATAAAAGTCTGAACCCAGTTTATTAGTCACATTAGCTCCATTTCAAGTGCTCAGTAGGCATGTGGGGCTAGTGGCTACTGTGTTAGACAATGCAGATTATAGAACGTTTCCCTCATAGCAGGCAGTCCCATTAAACAGCACCCTAAACATTCCTATTCAAAGGTTAATGAGTGTGGGGACAGAATGTTAGAGCACTTAAGAAAAAGATGAGTGGCAAACAATGAAAAATAAGCTATTGCAATTTTTACTTCATATTTTTTCCATGGTGAAACACTTCTCAAAGTAAATTCTTACATCAGGCAGAGACTTGAGGTTGCCAGTGTTGGCACATTCCATTAAAATGTTGACTTCAGAGCTCTCTCAACTATTCAGTCACTCATCACCTTTTAGCATGTTGACGGGGCCACAAGGTGCCCACTTGCTTAGCCAAGAGGTGGCTCCTTCCTGTCCTGACTCGATTCACCTCTGCCGGAAGCCTCCTATGGGGGAAGGGCATGATTAGAAACTTTCATAGCAATTTGTGACTTCCGAGGTAGTGAGAAAGAATGTTCTTATCACTATTAGTTTCCCACTTGTGACTCTACTAAAAGAAGAAGGAAAAACAAAACAAAACAAAACAAAACAACCTTTAATGAAAACATATACTTTTCTAGAATGTCTACTGCAAGTTTTTCTGTTTTGCTTGGTGGGGTCTTGGTGGCAGAGCTAAGACTAGGTGAGGCAGGGAGGTGAGCCCAGGGCACAGATTTAAGGAGCCACCTACTCCCAGGTGCTGACCTTGTATCACAGGGGCCTAAGAGTGAGTGTCTCCTCACATTTTGTACCCTTGGGGCCTGGCTTGCTGCCCTCTAGTACCATCCAGGCTGGCTCTTTGTGGGCCCGTTTACCACTCCCTCTGGCAGGCTTGCCGCATCATTCCAGGAATCTGGACTTGCACATGCATAGCTCTTGTAGCACATACAGTCTCCTACTGTGTCTGCACCTTCCCTAGACTGACCCTTCAGATAGGCACTGTAAGTCTTTATTTTTTGCATCCCTGGCCTAGAGTAGAGGACAAATAAGTGGCTAATGGGTCAATGGGCAAATCAGTCCACCCGGGATCAATGCAATGAATTAAAGAGTCAGGAACTCTCTTGACTTAGACTTTACGTTAAGAATTCAGAGAGTGTCTACATTATAACCTGCTAAGCTCCACATTTCCACACAGCTGAGTTCTTTCTGCATGTGGTGAGGCCGAGAGTCTTCCCATCATTGTGGCAATGGGTGGACACCATTCCCCACCTTGCCCTTCCCTGGAATTTTTCCACTTTCAACATCTGGTTGAAGTTCCCACACTAGAAAGCTCAATTTCCAGGAATGGTTCTCCTTTCTGTCCTCCTTTTCCCCTGCTTCTTCCAGAGTCCATGACATGCGTCATGCTGCAGCTTCTAAGCCACGGCCCAGAGTCCTAGGAGCACGTGGCTGGGCCACAATTTGCAGAGGCATGGGGCGTGGGGGGTGGAGGCCCCTTTATGAACTCTGTGTTACATGCTTCTCCTCTCTGCCTTCCACAGAGCGTATTGAAGAAGAGGGACCAAGTTCAAGCGGAGTACGAAGCCAAACTGGAAGCTGTGGCTCTGAGAAAGGAAGACCGCCCCAAGGTCAGGGAAGCCACATGGGAAGGGATGAGCTGCTGAGGGCTGAAAGCTGTCATCTCCCGCATGGGTGCTAAGTAAATTCCTGTCCCTAGAGCCACATGACTATTTTTTTCCTCTCTTTGCTTCTTTCTTATTATTTTCCTCTCTTTGCTTCTTTCTGTGTATTATTTCTGAGAGTTCCTAATGTGCACTTGGGGTTGAGTTCTCTGCTATTTTCTGGGATTTTTTTCATCTCAACACTTCCAGCTCTGCCATTCACTGGCAGTGCCTTGCTCTGTAAGATGGCATTGCGGAGCGAGGGGAAGAACAGTCTAGATCAGTACTCTCAAAGTGTGGTTCACGGACAGCCCACAAACTGTTACGGATCCGTGACAAGTACAGAAGCTGAGAATAAGCACTTAGAAGCTTCTATAGCAATTTGACGTTGCTGCAGGACCAGTTCAACACATCTTGATGAACATTTGAGATAAATGTTATTGAACTGGTGTGGAGACTTGCACGTGGAGCAAGAGGCATGCTAGTCACGCAGGGTAGGACGACAACTTGGTTGGACTGGGGAAAAAGCCAACAAAAAGTGGTCCTTTACCCCATAGAGTTTGAGAAGCACTGATCTAGATCATCTGCGCTGCCTTCTGGCTCCAGCGTTTGGGGTCTAGATAGAGGACAATTTCACAATTGTAAAAATTCGTCTGTTATACTGGTCGTTTCGTTGGTTGCCTTTCTCTTCCTCAAGACAGATTAAAAACAAGAGTATATACCACATTTTCCTTATCCAATCGTCCATCAGTGGACATTCAGGTTGGTTCCATATCTTGGCTATTGTGAACAGAGCTGCGGTGAACATGGGAGTGCAGGTATCCCTTCGACATGATGATTTCCATTCCTTTGCGTATATACCCAGCAGTGGGATTGCTGGATTGTATGGAAGATCTATCCGCAGTTGTTTGAGAAACTTCCATACTGTTTTCCATAGTGCTTGTACTAATTTACAGTCCCACCAACAGTGTAGGAACATTCCCTTCGCTCCACACCCTTGCCAGCATTTGTTATTCTTTGTCGTTTTGATTATAGACAGTCTCACTGGGGTGAGATGATATCTCAATGTGGTTTTAATTTGCATTTTCCTGATGACTAGTGATGTTGGGCATTTTTTCATGTAGCTGTTGGCCATTTGTATGTCTTCCTTTGAAAAATGGAAAATGTGTGTGTGTATATATATATATATATATATATATATATACACACACACACATACACACACCATGTAATACTACTCTGCCATAAAAAAGAATGAAATTCTCCCATTTGCAACAACATGGATGAGCTTGGAGAAACTTATGTTGAGTGAAGTAGGCAAAGCACAGAGGGAAAAATACCACATGTCCTCACTCATAAGTGGGAGCTAAGAGAGAGAGAAGGAAGGAAAGAAAGACCACAGTGGTGTGTTGGACTTGCAGAGGGAGAGACCATACTTAGGGATACAAAGTGGAGTGGGGAAAGGGGGATGGGAAGGGAGGTTGGGGATAATTGGGTGGGGGTCTTGGGGTATAATCACAATTTGTGGTAATGGACATGCTGCCAGTATGGATCTGGCCATCACGTCTTAGGCACAAGTGGTGACAATTTGCTTTGTACTCCATGAATATTCATAACCTATAAAAAAAATGTGGAAAAAAAGGATAAATTTAAAAAAAGAAAAAACAAAAAAAACCCCAAATGAGAGTAATAGCCAACATGCAAGTACTTACAACATGCTAAGCACTTTATATGTTATGTCCATATATATGTATAATATGTGAAATCTCATTTATTCTGTGCCACAACCATGAAGTTTAGGTACCATTATTATTCCCATTTGAGAGATGAGCAAACTAAGGCCCAGGAGGACACAGCTAGCAACCGGTAGAGCTAGAATTACACCCTGCAGACTGACTTTAGAATCTTGCCATTTACCATTATGTCACTCTGCTTCTTTTTTGTTTGTACCAGTATAATTGGTCTCCATATCTGTGGATTCCACATAAGTGGATTCAAACAACAGCAGATGAAAAGTATTTGGAAAACAAACAAACAAACAAAAATAACGATACAACAATAAAAAACATTACAAATTTATTTTATTTTATTTTTTGACCAGTAAGGGGATCGCAACCCTTCGCACGGTGTGGTCCGCACCACGCTCAACCAGTGAGCGCACCGGCCATCCCAATATAGGATCCGAATCTGCGGCCTCGGCGCTACCAGTGCTACCCTCACCTGAGTGAGCCACAGGGCCGGCCCAAACAATACAAATTTTAAAAAATCAATGCAGTATAACAACTATTTACATAGCTTTTTATACTGTATTAGGTATTACAAAGTGATTTAAAGTATATGGGCAGATTGCATAGGTTATATGCAAAGACTATGCCTTTTTTTTTTTTTTTTGGTGACCGGTAAGGTGATCGCAACCCTTGGCTTGGTGTCGCCCAGCACCGCGCTCAGCCAGTGAGCGCACCGGCCATCCCTATGTAGGATCCGAACCCGCAGCGGGAGTGCCGCTGCGCTCCCAGCGCCGCACTCTCCCAAGTGAGCCATGGGGTCGGCCCACTATGCCATTTTATATCAGACTTGAGTATCTGTGGATTTTGGTATTTGTGGTGGTCCTAGAACCAATTCCCTATGGATACAGATGGATGACTATAATTGGAAGGTATATTTGTTTTCAATGAAGAGTTGGAGTGGAGAATGTTACTGAAAAGATGATAGCAGGGACCCAGGTTTCAGGGAGGCAGTTTGACATCTGTGCTGTTGGGTTTTTTTTTCTTTTTCTTCCTCTGCCTTGGTTCTTGCTCTTGCTTCCGTGCCAAGACATACCTGGAAAGGAGCCAGCTTTCGGAATTTGAAACCCAAACCTCAGAAATGGCACATCTTGGCACTTTTCTTTAATGCTTTTTTGTATGAATTGCTTCACACGATTGACACGGTAGTCATTGGAGGCTCAGAGGGAAGGCATTGTTCTTTCTCCATGTCACAGGTGAGGAAACGAGGCACAAAGCACCTTCATGAGCTGCCTGACCTCTTTGATGCCAAGCGTCTCTACATCCGACATGCTGTACACCCAGGCATGCCCTACATGTTTGTTGTGTGATTTGCGGTTCAGCCACGGTGATCCATACCACAGCACGGAGGCTGCATACATTTTATGGAAAGTCAGATGACAAGGATTGGCCCAGTGTTTGCAGCTGGGACCCTCCTTTTGTTCCTCTTGCTATGAGGCTGTCTGCATTTTGCCACCCTGTGTGCCACGAGAGAGGCCACAATGGAGATGCAGCCATTGTCTTCCAGCTGCCTGTCCTGTTGACTAGTTTCTAGCTATCCCTGTGACACTCTGGAACATGGGGCTATCTGCTGAGCCCATGTCTCAATCTCATTTACAGGGATGACATGGAATACTGTGCTTATGTGTTTTAAATTTTTCTTCTAACAATTTAGCCCCTAAATATAAATATAGAAGTCACTTCTCAGAAAGACAAATGTCATTTATAATGTGGCATCTAAAAAAGTTGAACTCATTGAAACAGAGAGTAGAAGGGTGGTTGCTGGTGGTTGGGGGAAATGGGGAGATGTTAAAAATATCAAAAGGTACAAACTTTCAGTTATAAGGTGAACAAATTCCAGGGATCTAATGTACAGCATAGATGGTGATAGATGTGTTAATTAATTTGATTATGATAATCATTACACAATGTATATGCATATCAAATCATCACGTTGTACACTTTGACAAGTCACAATAACAATATAATTTTTGTCAAATAATACTAAAAAAAATTAGAAGTCACTTTTCCTGACTAGGGAGGGAAGGAGAACCAGCAAGTTCTGCGGCTGGCCTAATTTGGAAACAGGATCCTCCATTTTAAAGATGTCACTTAAATAGTTCTGTCAGTATTTGTATGTGCTCAGCATGGAATACAAGCTTTCCCAGAGGCTGGTTTTGTCATTTAATGTATGTTCAGCACTACATGGGACAGTTCTTTCCAAAGCAATTGCTGAAAGTTATGAATAACAGGCTGAATTAAATCTTACCTGTGCCCTGGCTTCCTGGCTGCCAGAAGCTCACAGCAGCCCTGGAGCAGGTTCGAGCACAGGGAACAGCTATTTTTGACTCCCGCGTACCACCCAGATGAGCTGCCGAGGCTCCCTGGCCTCATGTTCTCACTAGTCTGGGTAACTTGTCTTTTTTTTTTTCCTTTTTGTCTTTTTTCCGTGACCGGCAACGGATCGCAACCCTCAGTGTCGCGCCCGTACCGGACCAGGACCGGCTACGGGATCTCAACCCTCGGTGTTGCTCCCGCACCTCGCTCAGCCAGTGAGCGGCCGGTCTGTATGTGGGATCCGAACCCTCGGCGGGAGCGCCGCCGCGCTTCCCAAGCGGCGCACTGTAGCAGTGCGCCACCGGGCCGGCCCCATGACTTGTCTTTTGACTCCCATTGGTTATTGAAATCCTCCTGTTGCTGCTGCTCTCCACCGTCCTGGAATGCCACTTACCCACACAGCGCATCCTCTCGACCACAGGAATTCTTACAAGTGGGGAAGGGTTTCTTTCCAGTCGGTGAAAATAACTTGTGGGTCCCAAGCACACCCGCATTCTCTTAGTACACCGTGGGCAGGCCATCTTCTTTCCTCCTTCCCTCTTTCTGGTGGGGTGTTGAGCATGCCAGAGTTAATTTTGCTACTTATTTATTTATTTATTTATTTTTCCCCTTTTTGTCTTTTTTCGTGTCCGGCAACGGATCGCAACCCTCAGTGTCGTGCCCGTACCGGACCGGGACCGGCAACGGGATCATAACCCTCGGTGCTGCGCCCGCACCTCGCTCAGCCAGTGAGCGGGAACCGGTCTGTATGTGGGATCCGAACCCTCGGTGGGAGCGCCGCCAAGCGGCGCACTGTAGCAGTGTGCCACCGGGCCGGCCCGACTACTTATTTAGCAAATGTGATATTTAAAGATGAAACAGGGACTATCGTGATGGCATTCCAGCAAGTGTACTCTAACAACAGGAGCAGCAGAAATTGTGCACCAGTTTTGGATGTGGGGCAGCAGCTTCCTGGGGGACAGAGGAGGGCTTAGTTGGCAGCCCATTCAAGTCCACCATGGTTTGGTAGAAAGAACAGGATTTAGCATCAGATGGCCCTGGGTTCACAACCCAGCTGTGTCCCCCAGCTTGGAATTGTTTGCTCATTAGCCTCTGTGGACCTCAGCAGCCTCATACATGTGATGGTTGTAGTGACGTAAGGTGCTCGGTGTAGTATCTGATGTCCTAACTGATGCTCCATTGGTGAAGCCTCTGGTGTCCATACTAGCCCTAGTGGGAATGCTGATGGAGAACTTTCTGTTCTGGGTTTATTGCCACTTACATTTATAAAACCCTTTTTTGTTCTTTTCTGACCACAGTATTTCAGACATTGTTTCCTTGTGTCCTCCAGCTTCCCCTGCGTCCTCACCCCTCCCACATGCCTGTCCTCCCTGACAGTCCATCAGTAAGTAGATAGACATCGAGGAAGCTACTGTGTTTTGGTTGATGTGGTTTTGAGCTCACAAAACTGGAACTACTGTGGATGAGATAAAAGCTGGGGTGTCAGGAAGTGGGTTGGGGCAGATTCTACCCAAGGACTCAACCAGTTCTAGTGTTGGTATTTGGCTGCTCACAGGTCTGCAGGGAAGGAGAGGGGCCCAGGTGTCACCATGTTAACGGAAGATCTGAGAGGGTCTGGGGGCTTTCCTTGTTTTGAGGTGGAATTTTGAAAAATTGCCCTAAAGAGTGAGGGAGAGTTGATTTTTGTGAAGCTATGGAATGGTGTCAAAATCTGATCATTTCTGTAACCCAGAGGAAGGAAGTGGCCTCTCTTGTCTCCATGACCCTCACTGCAAATTTCAAATTGGGGCCATCATCTTAGGACAAAGGAATCCTAGGATGTGTTAGGATGAAGAAGTGGTTCCCATGGTTCCAGCTGCTGGGCTGGGAGCCCTGTGACTTCTCAATGTGTGCTGAGGACACCAGGTGATGAGGCCTTAGGGCTGAGGGAAGTATTCGTATGATAGAGTTTAAAGTTTGCTTTGTTTTGAGGCTTGAGAAAACTCAGCAGACACTGGAGCTTTGGGTTGTGTACACTTGGCTTTCCTCACTTTTGAGGTTAGAAAAATTATAGGCATTTAGTAGGGGGCTGGCTACCTTCTGCTGGATCTGTCAAGACTACAAGTCTGTGTAAAACTTAGAATTTGACTCTCTTTAGAAGCTTGGGAGGATATCAGTGCTGTTACTTAAAACAAGGAGAGGTTGAGGAGTTGCATGTAAAACTGAACTGGAAGTGTACATATGCTGGTGTGAATAGTGAGGGTAAACCGTGCAGGGAACTTTCATGTTTTAACCTATTCTGCATTTGTCTCTTATCAGTGCTAATACTTTATGTATTATTAGTTCAAAAAAGAACAAAGAAGGGATGCCAGGAGAGAATGCCTTACAAAATTCTTAGAATTATCTTCAAAAGGTTTAAAAAAAAGAGGGAGGGGGCTATTTTAGGTCCTATAGATGGCCTTGTCCTGCATACAGTGCCAGGTGAAGAAGCTGTTTGAAATGGGTAGTGTTGGTGTGGATGTTAGCAGTGGTGTGTGAAGGTGAGCAGGTGTGTCATTGAGGTGAGCAGGGGTGGTGTGTGGAGGTGAGGGGGCGTGTCAAGGTGGAGGTGAGCAGAGGGTGTGTGGAGGTGAGGGGGCGTGTCAAGGTGGAGGTGAGCAGGGGTGGTGTGTGGAGGTGAGGGGGCGTGTCAGGGTGGAGGTGAGCAGGGGTGGTGTGTGGAGGTGAGGGGGCGTGTCAGGGTGGAGGTGAGCAGGGGTGGTGTGTGGAGGTGAGGGGGCGTGTCAGGGTGGAGGTGAGCAGGGGTGGTGTGTGGAGGTGAGGGGGCGTGTCAGGGTGGAGGTGAGCAGGGGTGGTGTGTGGAGGTGAGGGGGCGTGTCAGGGTGGAGGTGAGCAGGGGTGGTGTGTGGAGGTGAGGGGGCGTGTCAGGGTGGAGGTGAGCAGGGGTGGTGTGTGGAGGTGAGGGGGCGTGTCAGGGTGGAGGTGAGCAGGGGTGGTGTGTGGAGGTGAGGGGGCGTGTCAGGGTGGAGGTGAGCAGGGGTGGTGTGTGGAGGTGAGGGGGCGTGTCAGGGTGGAGGTGAGCAGGGGTGGTGTGTGGAGGTGAGGGGGCGTGTCAGGGTGGAGGTGAGCAGGGGTGGTGTGTGGAGGTGAGGGGGCGTGTCAGGGTGGAGGTGGGTGGGAGCAGAAAGCAAGATATGCTGAGCTGTTGCTTCTTAGGTTGAGCAGGGCTGAGAAAGGGAAAGAGAAGTTGGGCTCACTTGGATGGACCACCCAAAGTCCGTGCACCTTTCAAAGCTCTAAGAACCACCAAAATGTTTAACATTCTGGAATGGGGAGGATGTGGCGGAGAGCAAGATCTCTTACTTAACGTGGCTCAGGGAGACTTCTGAATACGGAGCTTCTACAGACAGGAGAGCTAAGCAAGGGTGTCTGTCATTTCCAGATAGCCTTGCCAAGTGAGGAGAGAGAGGCCTGATGTTTCCTGTTCTCTCCGCATCTCAGCCTGGGTTACAGAGCCAGACACGTGCAGCCAGGGGAGGACAGGCCTCTGTCATCTCCCTTATCTTCTTTAATTCCTACGACAGCCTTCTGTCAGCGCGGTTGTTCCCATTTTACAGATGAGGAACCGGGGCTCGGCAATTATATATCTTATGTGCTGAAGCTGACAAATGGTGGAGCTGGTTGGTACTGGGCTCCAGATGCATCTGGCCCAAAGTTGGGGCCCTTTCCTCCTTACCATGTGGGCTCCAAGCAGCCTTCGCTCCGCCGACGGGAGGCCCTGGCCTTTGTAAGCAGGTGTAGACGAATGCAGAGGGACTGGGGGAGAGAGCGTGGGCTTCTCCTGGGTCTTCAGCCTCTGGGTCTCCCGGCTTCTCGCAGTCCTCACGCCGGCGAGCTCGTGGCCCTTCTCTTCTCAGTGTGTCTGCTCGTGACTCGTCTTAAACACTCGCTACTCTCTCCTGCCTCACCTGCCAGTCTCTGGAGTTTGTTTTTATCTATTTTTTTTCTCCCCAAAAGCATCTTTCAGAGCACCAGTGACTTTCTATTTGCCAAGTTCAGTGGCCTCTTTTCAATTTTTACCCTGTCTCAGAGTTTTCTCAACTTGTTTCGCCTCACAGCTCATTGGGAAACTGGAAGTATTTGTATGGTGCACTGGGGGAAACAGACGAGGTTGCTTGAAGCTGGAGGTGAACAGCCCAGGGGCTCTGGCTTCCCAGAGGGCTGGGGGGATCAGTAATGCCGCCTGTCACACATAGGAAGCTCCGCCCCACTTGCTCACTCAGCAGCATTTGGCTGAGGAGGTCACCATCTTGAACTGGTTCTGGAACCTGTGCCACAGCAGCCATGAGCTCCTCTGTCCCCCAAGTCTTGGGATTATGTCTGCATTGTATAGTCTTGGGGGACTTTATTAACTTACTGTCATCATGGGGGAAGATCATGTGACATCTCCAGCCTAGCTGCAAGAAGGAAATTTAGGTAGAGATTTATATTCTAGGGCCTGGAAATGCCCGGCACATGAAGAGGCTCAATAGTACATTTTCAAATGAATTTTGAGTGACTTTAGGTTACCATCCAGCTCAAAACACACGATCCCATTCCACGTGACTCTTGTCCCATCACTGCAACAACCTGTATTATATAATGGAAATTCTCACAAGAGAGAGAGGAACCAATGCGAAAAATGCAGTTGTGTCCTCTGTGTAGAAGTTTTTATCTTTTGAGGTCTCATCTGGTGTTTCTTTTTCTTCTTGGTATCTTGTGATAAGCAACACCCGACCACCAGCCCTGGATATTGCCGTCTCTGCATCCTTCTCACTCAAGGTCGCACAACTCCAACAATACCCCAGTCACAAAAATGAGGACAGTGAGATAAGAGGGAATGCTGGATGTTACTGGTCAGTGAATTGAGGGCCACAAAGACACTATCCAAATAGAAGCAAAAGTGAGAAGAGCGCGGGCCCGAGCACCCACTGCCAGCAGCCGTCGTCTTCCTCGCGCTGGGCAGCTGCACAAGCTGGCTGCTGTAGACAGCTCACCCCAGCCCCGCCGAGTCTCTTCCTTTTAATCCCTCCCCCTTCCCTCTGCAACTCCCTCAGTCCCTGGCCTCCTCCGGCTCTGTTCTCTCTGATGCACCTCCTGCTACTTCTGTGCTCACCTTCTTCATGGCCTTTGCTGAGGCCCTTATGAACCCTATAAATGGAGGCTTCTCTAAGCCTTCTACCCTTAGGCTCTCTGCTCTTTGGCCCCTTGTCTCCCTTCCCCCTGCCATGTATTCTGAAAAAATTTTAACTGTGGTAAAATAAACCTAACATAAAATTTGCTATCTTAATCGTTTTTAAGTGTGCAGTTCAGTAGCGTTAAATACATTCACATTGTTGTGCGGTCAACCTCCAGAATTCTTTTCATCACACGGAATTGAAACCCCATATCCACTAAACAACCCTCCATTCCTCCCTCCCCCTGGAAACCGCCGTTCTACTTTCTGTTTCTATGATTTGACTACTCTAGGTTCCTCATGAGTGGAATCATACAGCAGTTGTCTTTTTTTGTGTGACTGGCTTATTTCACTTAGTATAGTGTCCTCAGGGTTCATCCATGTTGTAGTATGTGTCAGAATCTCCTTCCTTTTTAAGGCTGAATAATATCCCACTGTGTGTCTATACCACATTTTGCTTATCTGTTTGTCCATTGATGGACACTTGGGTTGCTTCCACCTTTTGGCTATTGGGAATATTGCTGCTATGAACAAGGGTGTACAAATATCTCTTTGAGACACTGTCTTCAATTCTTTTGATATATACCCAGAAGTGGTGTATATGTATATCCTGCAAGATCACATGGTAATTCCATATTTAATTTTTGGAGAAACCTCCATTCTGTTTCCTGTAGCAGCTGCACTGTTTTACATGCCCACCGACAGTGCACAAGCGTTCCAGTTTCCCTATGTTCTTGCCAACACTCGTTATTTTCTTTTTTGGTAGTAGCCATCCTAATGGGTGTGTGGTGGTATCTCACTGTAGTTTTTATTTGCATTTCCCTAATGGTTAGTGATGTTGAGCATCTTTTCATGTCCTTGTTGGCCATTTGTATATCATTTTTGGAGAAATGTCTTTTCAAGTCTTTTGCCCATTTCTTAATTGGGCTGTTTTGGTTGAGTTGTCTCAGGCTCCTTTGTGGAGGGAGGTTTTGTCCTTCTGGTGACTGCAAGTCCCTCCTTTCTCTGGTCTGTGGACCTGTCCTTTATCCTGAGCCCTTTGCCACCCCAGTCACCCAGATGAGAAACTTCAGGCACCTCTCTGACTCCCTGAATCTCATTTCTCATGAGCAGTTGGTTGCCAGATCTGTCACTTCTGTCTGCACCACGTTGGTTTAATGCATCTTCTCCCTTGTGGTGTTGCAGCCACCACCCTGGTTCGAGTGCCCAGTGTGATCTCATGCCAAAATATAGTTTGGAGTTGACTCGTCTCTGAAGTCTGGTGAAGCCTCAGGATGGGATAACATGGGCAATGGGTGCTGTAAAGTCTGAAAGAACATATTTAATAATATAATTATATTTGGAAAATGAAAAAGAAACCGTTTCCATAAAACATGGAGTAAAGCTCAATAAAATATTTTGACTCAAGGAGCTGTGCAAATGATAGATGATCTTTCGTGAACAGCCATTTACAATATTGGTACTGATACGAACTAACAAACATTTATTGAGTGCTTAATGTATGGCAGGCACCAAGTGCTTTACCTGTGTTATGTCATTGAACCCCATCCTTATAAGGTGAATAGTATTATACAGAAAAAGAAGCTGAGGCATAGAGAGGCCTAAAGTCACCTAGTAAGTGATGGACGTGGTATTCAAACACTGGGAGTTTGGCTCTAGAGCTGTCTGCTACAGCTAGAGAAAGCTTGAGACTTTTTCTGTGCCCCAAAAGGGTGCATGACTTAAATGGGCCTCAGACAACCTGTCCTTCCAGAAGAGTCCCAGGCTTCTCATCAGAGCCCCCAATCTTGTCAGCCCGAGTTCTCTCACTAGGCCTCTGTGAGCACTACCGCATAGCCTGTGAGCTGTCCCCAGGTGGGTGCAGATGTCTTCTCACTGCTGTCATTTGCATGTGCTGTCACTCAGAGTGCCCTCTCTTCCATCATCACATGTCCCACTTCTGTCATCTTTAAAGAGTTGCCTCAGTGCCATTTCCTCAAGGAAGCCTGGTCCTTCACCCGGTAGGACTCCCTGTCTAGCTCCTTATCACAGGGTTCTTGTCACAGGGGCTCAGGGTGAAGAGAAAGCACTTGTAACATCTCACCTGAATGTCTAGGCATGTTTCCTTTTTCTTCCCAGCGAGACCGTGGGCAACGGGAGACAAGAGTTGCCTGTGGAGGTCTAAGCACTTGCGTGTTCTTCAGTGCCAAGCACGGGATGTGTTGTGAAAAGTAAGCTAATTACTTTCCAGATGGAGACTCAGGCAGTCATAAAATCCAGACGTATAGTTTTGACTCTTAATTTTTGTGAGTCAGCCAGAGTTCCCACCCCCAGAACAGAACACAGGAATCCTCCCTCGATAAGAAATCCTTTGACTTGGAGGCGCCAGCCTTCCTCTTCTCACTGTGCCTCAGTGGGGTTCCTTTTTGAGAACTTCACTTTTCCTCCTACCAGCAGCAGTTTGGTTAAGCAAACAGCAGGTTGCCAGTAGGCATTTCCACCCGGAGGCTAAGATGCGCAGTGGCCAGGACTGTGCCTGCAGGGAGGTGAGGCCGGCCCCGAGACTCCCAGGCTGCTTGACTGGACATCTGTGGGGCGTGGCTCTAGAGAGCAAAGCCAGGGCACTCTCATTTTTATTTCAGGTTCCCCTGAGTAGTGGGTGAATCTGCAGGGAAACGCCTAAGTGACTTTAGTCATGGCATCAGAAAAAAAAGTGAGTCTTTTTTTTTTCTCTTCCAGAAGCTTAAGTGCTTTGAAGAAGGCTGCTGCTTCTCTCTTAACAGAAAAGTTCCTTTCTTTAAGTTGCCTAGGATATCTAGTTACGTCTTTCTCTGCAGATCATCCTTGTCTCACCCAAGCTTAGTTCTCATGCCAGACACTTTGGAGTCCCCCTGTCTTGGCTGTGTGTTACTCCCCTTCCCCCGTGTTCTACACCCATCTCCACATGGTCTGTGTGGCAGAGGGTCCAGGTCCTGAAAGTGTCTGGCTCCATCAGGCCTGGCCTTGCTGTACCAGAGTCATTCTCAGTCAGTTCCTTGCCCATAAGGCTTGAATAAAAAACTACTCTGGTTGGTCAAGATTGACTCCTGATGGAGACCCACAGCTTGGAGACATTTGGGTTCCTAGGCCTCATTTGTTGTTGGGAAGTATTTGGGAGGTGGACATTTGACACAGGTTTGGGCATATTGACCCCTGGCCACCATCAGAGCCCAGAGGAACACCTGAATTAGGAGTGAGAAGCCACCTTTGTGCTTGGGGCACTGCTGTGACAAGGAGGCCCTCTCTAGCTGTGTAGGATGAGTGAAACTCACCAAAATAACGGAAAGTTGTGAAATTCAATTGACTTAGTTCCCTTTTGAGAAAGTCTTCTAAACCTCTTTGAGAAAAACTCTAACTAGCCTGCTATATTTTTCTTCTTTGTATTTCAGATTCTTTTGGCACACATAAATAATTTTCCTCCCGTTTTCTCAGACTGACCTAATTCTTCATTTTTGATTATCTGCTATCTAGAGGAGCATAAACAAGTCTCTAGTTTATTGTAATGTGGAATTCAGAGGACAAAGCCAATTAATTCTCTTATTAATGAGGAAAGGCATTATCAAATGTCACAAGGAATGGGATGGTCCTTGTGATCTGGAGAAACCTACTTGCTTCTAGTTCCAGTATGGGTGGGACACAGGAGAATAGCAGGGCAATACCGAATACCGCTGTATATTTGCAAAATCTGCCCATGTTTTTAAGTATGAATGGGTAAGTCCTAAAAGGAACTAAAGACATATGACTCTGAATTGCAGTATTTCTTCTTCCTGTTTATAAATGGCGGGGTAGAGGGAGTGTTTCCCCCATGAGTGTCAGTTGTGCTTAGATGTGTTTGAAGATTTGGGTTAGGATAGCCCCTTTACAGAACTCCTCCTTAGACCTGAAAACCCAAGGCTCTGGTTTCAAATAAGTGCCTCCAGAGGAGGGAGTGTGTTGATGGCATTTTAATATAGTACAGGTTGAGTATTCCTTTTCAAAAATGCTTGAGACCAAAAGTGTTTTGGATTTCAGATTTTGTTTGCTTGCTTGCTTCTTTTTTGGCAGCTGGCCAGTACAGGGATACAAACCCTTGACCTTGGATTTTGGAATATTTGCAGAATACATACAGGTTGAGTATCCCTAATCCCCAAATCCAAAATGCTCCAGTGAACATTTCCTTTGAGTGTCACGTTGGTGCTCAAAAACTTTCCGATTTTGAAGCATTTTGGATTTCAGCTTTTCAGATTAGGGATGCTCAGCCTGTACCTTCTCCTCTTACAAACGTGCAAGCAGAGGAGCTCGAGGCAGGAGATGCTAGTCACACGTACAAAGCAGCCATGTATGCCTTCCACTTCCAGGTGCCAACAGACGTGGAGAAATGTCAGGATCGGATGGAATGTTTCAATGCTGATCTGAAAGCTGACATGGAGAGGTGGCAGAACAACAAGAGGCAGGACTTCCGGCAGCTGCTCATGGGGATGGCTGACAAGAACATCCAGTATTATGAGAAGGTAATGAATGTGCCCGGCAAGACTAGAGTTTCTGATAGCCGGAGCATGTCGAACGGGCCTGCCGGACGTGCAGAAGAGGGGGTCCTGCTATTCCCAGGTCCTTTCCTTGTTTTATCTGCTTAGTCTTAGCTCCCCTGCATGCTCCTGCCCAGATGTCCTGGCTACGGTGCTGCGTTTGGAAGCAGAGGCCCCCGGTACTCACAGGGGCTCCCCTTGCACACACTGCTGATAGGCATGCACTTTGGGCTTGGCACCTCACTGCTCCCCAGAGTCAGTCACCTTCAGCGTAGGGCAGTCCCCGGTTAATGGAGGTTTGGGGGTTACTTTACAATGTCTTGTAGCTGTACATGCAGGGGTTCTTTACTTTCATGGTGCTATGGACCCTGTGGTCATCTGGTGAAGCGCATAGACCTCTTATCAAAATACTGTTGATTTCTTTTTTAAATAGACTTTAAAATACTCTTTTTAAATACCTGAAACAAAGGTATGTAGGATTACAAAGGAGAGCAATTCTGTTAAAAACATGTTATTAATTCTGTTAAATCCATGTTATTCATGAATCCCATGGATCTGTGGACCTCAGGTTATGCACCCCTGACACACGCACATGTGTGAGTGCATACACACACACTCACACACATGGATGACTCTCATCGAGTTACAGCCCAGTCTCCTCAATCAAGGTTTGACTATAGTTTATCCCATTGTAGATATTTTCTACTCATGAATCCTGATATTCTATAAAAACTTTAAAGTTATAGATGACGAATGGCCCAATCACAATTCAGCAAGTAACTTGTAGACTTGAAATCAAGCTGTTGGGCACATGACACCCTGTCACTATATTGGACACATATTAACTCCAGTACTCATGCCACAATTCTAGAAACATGTCCTGATCTCAAACTAGAGGAATCCATCCTTTTGGAAGGTTCTGATGGTTTTGGCTGCTGTTCAGAGATAGTGTGTCTGCACCTATTCAAGTTCATGTGGAGGAGGGTTAAGGAAATAGCCACAGAACAGCCCTTACATATCAGGTCTTAGGAAAAGACTATTTTAAAGAGAAGGAGAAAGGTGGCATGCCTCTTTTCTCACTACTGATTTTCTGGAGCCCCTGTTCTGATTCTGAGCTGGCTCTGGCCTGGACGCTTTGCATGTATCATCTCATTAAATTTAGCCCTTATCATAACACTGTCAAGTGGGTTTCATGATTCTCAATTTAAAGCTGAAGAAACTGAGGCTCAGCAAGGTTTTAAAATTCTGCCCAAGGTTACACAGCTTGCGAGTGACTCAACCAGCCTTGGGGTTGGCTCTGATGGGTCCATTAGTCTGAACAGTTCCCACATACTCTCAGCCTTTGGGACAGGGCCACATGTCCTTGGGAACTGTCCTGCCTACCCAAAGGTGGAAAGATTATGCCATGTGAAGCCAAGACTTCATTCCTCTACTGATTGTACCTTTAGGCAAGGTGCTTCTCTGCATCTCTGGTTTCTTCATCTGTAAAATGGTTGTGATCCTTCTCCACTGAAGGATTGTGAAGATACAATGAAATAATGTATGAGTGAGAACCTAGAACATACCTGGCACATAGTAGGTCCTCTGTAAATGTTACTTCTGCCTTTTCCCCCTCACCTTACCTCTGCTGTTCAACAGCCTTCCCACTGCTCCAAAACCAACTAGATCAAATGTCTCCATCCCTCTTCTAGGTGACTAGTGCCAGCATTCTGAAAGCCCTTGTCCCAGGACTCAAACCCAGGTTTTATGTGTATGTTCTGTAGTCTTCCCACTATACCACCAAAGAGTCATTGTCTTGGGGCCTACTTTTAGCTCCTGCATATACTTAACAAATGCTTTCTGTGTACCTGCTGTGTGCAAGGGACTGTGTATACACTGACAAACAGCAGGATTCCTGCCCTTGAGGGATGCTCAACCTAGTGGAGAATGTGTGTTAAAGAATCCCACAGCTTCAGAGTGCCATAAGGAAAAGAACAGGAAACTGTGGGAGAAATTGCTAGGGGGCATAATGCAGACTAGGGGTAGAAGGGGACAGGGGGAGTGGGCAGGAACAGCCAATCTAAGGAAGTTACATTGAATCTGAGTCTCAGAGACAAAGTTCCAGGCAAGGGAACAACATACAAGGACACTTCAGAATCTTTATGGGAAAATGGAATTAAAAGATAATACAAATCAATCCCTCATATTCAAGGTTCCTGAGGTAGTAAAGAGCTTGGTGCAACTGAAGACCGAACAGAAAGTTGGTACAGCTTCAGTTCCTCATGGCTGACGTAGAAGGACCCTTCCAATCTGGGGTGATGGCCTAGGAAGAGAGTAAGATCCAGAATGCCACGGCCCTTACACTGGGTTCCTCACTGAAAGCACGCTCCTTGAGGCTCCTCAGCCTTCCTTATCCAGGGCAGGCTCCCACGTGTAGCTTGTTCTCTAACCTTAGAGTCACCAAGGAAGAAATCAGGGAGCAATTTCACCACTTTTCCCACCTTGACCTGAGGAAGCCTTTCTCCTCCCACCTCAGAACTCCTCCCCAAATGACTCAGCACAAAGTCCTTCCTCACCCCTGGGCTGCTTCTAAGAAAGGCTTAGTGAGATTCATCTGTCCTTCTCTTTATGCAAGAGATTGCTCAAAGGGAGGATCATTTCTGCTAAGCAGAGTACTCTCGGAGGACAGTCTAAGTTCTTGGCCAAAGAAAAGAGATTGGTGTAGAGGAAAGAACCTCAGTACAGGACTCATGAGTTCTGCCACTTACGAGGTGTGTGCCTTGGGCCATTTATTTAACCTTAGCCTTCATTTTCCCCATCAATGAAATGGGTGTATATGTGTGTAATAAATAATAATTCTACTTCATAGAGTTGTTGTGAAGACTGGTGATAATGCATGTAAAATGTGTAACAGTGTTTGTATCTGATAAATCTCAATAAATGTTGGGCCCCCTTACCCCCCTTACCCCCCTTTACCCTTTTAGGAAATCTGGGAGTGGTCCAAGCAAGCAAATCTGAGGTTGGTGGAGAAGAGCGGGTTTTCCACCCCCTCTGAGTCAGGTAGCTGGCCCATTCCAGTGATGACTCATGCTGTTATGCAAGCACCACCCCCACCTAGAACAGGGGCTCCATCCATGCTGAGAACCTCGGGCTCAGCAAGGGCTTCCTGCCTGTCTCTTTTCTGTTTTTTTCAAGGAAAAGAATTTCTTTCAGTGCATCCATTTCCACTCCCTGGATGTGAGCTTTATGGACTAAAATGAATGCATTTAAGCCTTGTAGAGACACTGCTGTCTTCCATAAATATGGGAGTGACACATTGAAAACAAATACCTGTTATCTCCCCTGTTTATAATAGTTATGGATGATGCATATAGGTGTCATTAGACAAAGGTGACCCAGCAGGATTGACAATGAAAGGGCAGATCTGAATTAAGAAGCTGTCCCTGAAATCTGAAACTCGATGCTGATACCATTTGTGCATGTTGTCATTTCAGTGCCTCATGGCGTGGGAGTCGATTATTCCACTACTGCAGGAGAAACAAGAGAACAAGTAAGTTCCTTCTTGGGACAGAGACTCTTCTACCTACACAGGGCATGGCACCCCATACCGGCATGTCCCTGCAGTGCCAGTGAGGCGGCGCTGGGAAAAGAGCCACAGAAACATCTCTCCTTTGTGTATCTTTCCCTGCCCCTACACCTGTCCCACAGTTGTTTTCAATGAGTATTTATTCCTTGGTGGATTCTGTGAGGCTGTAATCATCTCTCAGCAAAAGACGCACACCTCCGTGTTGAGACGGAACCGAATGAATGGAGCACTATGAAGATTTTGAGACTGAGGAACGAGACAACCCCCTGTTGACATTCTGACATCTCATGACGGTCGCCTCTTTTGGGACAGCTGAGTTGCCTGTTTGGGGAGAGAACCTGGGTCCTGCTTTTCAAGGACACAAAGGAGGCATGAATGAAAGGCTGCTGTGTCTTTCCGTGGAGACATGATGGCTCTGGAATGGACCTCTGTGGGCGTTCACTTGTCTCAGCCTTGAGGGAGGTGTTGGCACCTCTGTGCAAAGTCCTTAATGTACAGTGGCCTGTAGCTGTGAGTGTGGCCTGCTACCTGCTTGTGATGAGTGGGACCTGTCCTCTTGTTTCTGGTTTGTGTGGGCCCATTTAAATCAGTGTCTATATGCATCCATGGCTGAGCGAGCAAGCCAGCATCCCTGTCCTCATGGGATGCCTCCGGAAGCTGAGGGACATGCTCCTCGAACTTGTTTCTGACACCGGGATGCAATAGATTGGAAACTTTTTGTGTAAAATGAAAAAAGGTGCATTTTTCTCTGTGAAGTTCTTCAATGTTTTTCTTTTGCTTGTTAATTGTCATCAGAGTAGGGATTAGGCCCATTAGGGAATATCTGTTGTCTTCAAGTCAAAGTAGCTCCCTGTTGTTGAGATCAGTGCCATATACCAAGCCCCGCTTCCAGTGTCTGCTTTGTGCAACTTGCCTTCACCTCACCAAAAATACCTAGTTTCATATTTCCTACTATGTCCACTGAATGTTTGGGCAAGCTTTTGGTGAGAGGGCTGGTATGTCGTATTGTTTTGACACAGTCAAAATTTGTAAACTTAATGTGAATGTTCTACATAAAGTGCTTTAACCCTCAACATTTCCTGGTCAGGAAGAAAAGTCACTACCTGCACGGGCCTCGAAGTTGACAAGTATAACTAACAGCAAACTCTGCTTCTAGCTAAGTTAAAATCTCCCCAATTTACAGCCAATTCCTGGGGACTGCTGGCTGCATCTAAAGTCTTCATTTCAAACTATTACCAGGTTTCCTGTTCAAATTAACACCAAACAAGCAGACAAAAAGGATCTATCGTCCAACTCCTTTTTTCCCCCTCCTGAAATGAAGCTACATATGTCATGGCTCATCTCTATAAAACTATAAATCTGAGCCTCAAATAAATGGTAGTTTTTTTTGTTTGTTTTTTAAATGAAACAGCTGTGCTAAGACAGTGCTTTCATGAGCAAGTTAACCTGCAAACACCGGTCAGCACACAACAGGTTGACATCACTTCATTCCGCTTCTAACTGCAGAGTTGACCTTGCCACAGCTGTGATGCTGTTGGGGGCCACAGTTGGACAGCACAGAGCAGTTTGGTTCTGTTTCTTCGTGTTTGACAAAGTTGCAATTTAAATGATAATTTTTACATCAATCGGTACTTGCGTGTACTGTTAAACCCCATCCATGCCACTCTAAAATCCTTTGATATGAATTTTGTTTGGTACAATTAGAGGTGATTTATTGAAGTGGAAGGGTAAGGGTCCATCTCCCCCCGAGAGGTGATTCAGCTTTTCATTCTACCTCTAAACCATCATGCTGGTGTGAGTGTGGATGTCTGGGTCCGACCTGACGGTGTGCTGGTGGAATCGGGGTGCATATCTAACAGCAAGTTGACAGCCCTCTATTGCTATTTGGCAGAAGACACCAGACTGACCCAGCAGCAAATGCTTATCTTTGGGAACATGTGGAGTTTCGCCTTGTGCGATGTGTGCTTTAAAAATGTCCAGTGTAATGAATGCTTGAAAAGGACTGCCGAAAGAGTTACAGGAAAGCTAGACTCTGACTTCCTGCTAGTTGCCAAAGCTCGGAAATATTCCTGTGTGATGGTTACTTGGGAAAGAAGGCCGCACTTCAGAAAAGTCATCAGGTCCCTCACTGGGGGGAGGGGAGTGGGGTGCACAGTTATTCCCTGTCATTATGGGAGGCTGAAGCGTGGCTCTGAAGGGATTCAGGCACCTTGGGATTTTGTCTTCATTCTGCTTGGTCCTCATGTGATATCCTGTGCTTTAAGGTGATAGAGCTGGAACCAGCAAACTTCCTGTCCTCCAGGCATGCTATTGATAGCAGAGTCAAGAAAACCAGTGTATGATACAAACTCCCTTGGAGAAATGGTCCTTCCAGAGCAGGGACTCTTGTCCCTGTCTTCAGGCTGGCATCTGATGAGGGGAGGAGGCTGGCCCAGAAGGAAGGGGACAGCAGACAGTAAATGAGGCTGTCCAGCCCACCCCATCCCACAGCTCCCTGAGGATCAGCAGTCCCAAGCATTTGCCTATTCATCTTGACTAAGCACGAAGGAGATTCCCTATGAGAAGTGTTATGCAGAGAAGTCTGTGCCAAAGACTGCCTCATAGAGGCTTCATCACCCTGTCCCTCTTGGTTTCACAAAATTGTGGTCCTGAGATCACTGGCTCCTGCCTCATATTTATTTTCCATGAGTTTTGCTTTTGAGGGTACACTTTACCTTGGGCAGACAGACAGGTTTTGAGGCTTGAGCACATGGCAGTGAAATGGAAAGTGTCCCTAGCAACTGCCCCAGGCTGGGAAGGGAAAAGTTTTCATTTACCCAGGTTAAAAATCCAGGCTAAGACAGAAGACAGAGTTCCTAGAAAGTGAGCAGCTTTTAGAGATGCAAATGATGTTTCAGAGAGCAGCTGTGACTTGCAGCAGGTATGGACACTGCTTTTCCTTTTCAAGGTGGTGAATCTACAAGAAGATTCTAGGCTACTCTGCTCTAAGCAAGGAACCACTGCTCCTAAATGATACTCCCCGGCCAGGTTTGGGGTTGGGTTTATCCTTTAATAAGGCTTCATAATGTTTCCTGGTGAACTTAAATATGATTATGGAGGTAGCTGGCTTGGTAGGTCACCATGCTGCTCATTCAACTCACCGGACACCTTTCTGTAGCTGAAATAACAAAACACCAGCATGACTCTGGGGACCATTGTGAATGTAAGTCAAGTCTCCTTTCAGCCCCACCCCGAGTGCGTTCTAGATGTGGTGGAGTTGAATGTGTTTTTTCAGTCACCACTCCACTTGAGCACATGAAACGAGCACCCGCCAGTCACTTGTGAGGCTGCCTTTTGTGAGGGAAGGACAGGGAGTTCTGCGTTGGAGGAGGGCATGATTGCCATGTGGTTGTCTGCAAGTGAAGTTCCTCTCTTGGGACAGCGGCCCTCGAAACACCCAGAGTTTTTGTGACTTGGTCCTGCCGTTGACAGCATTGAAGTCTCAGGCACCTGGCTCTGCTTTGACACCATTCATTGGCTGGCAGAGGAGTCATTCTTTACACTCCATCCTGGGCTGGTGAGAAGGAAGAGCAGGGTTGAGAGAGAGCTGCCTCCGAGGGCTGTGTTGGCCTCAACTGTTCTTGGGATGGGTTAGAACTCTGGCTAGGTGAGCTTGCTGACTGCCCTAAAGGGTGGGTCCTCTCAGAAGACGGGGCACACCAAACCGGACCCCGCCCTGCCAGACGCCTACTTTAAGGGCCTGTGGAAACTGGGTAATCTAATTATATGGCTGGGATAAACAGCTTTGGCCATGCTTATTTACAAAATGAGGTTGGGAATTTGGATCTGCCTTCTCTCTTTCAGAAGTCCTCAGATGGCAACAGATGGGACATGCCCTCTCATTTCTTATGTTTTCTCTATTCAGATGGCAGGTGCATTGATCAGCAAATTTGAAGAAAACGTTCTCTCCTGAGCCAAACTTACAGATTGACCTGGGTGTGTTGGAGTTGTTCTTCTCTTCATTGTGGTTTTTTAATTCACTGAATAACCCAGAAATCCTATTTTTCACCAACCCACCTTGTAGGTTGTCAGCTCTTTGTTTTAAGGATGTCTGGTCTCTCCCCGGCTGCATGTATCAGAGCGTGTGCACGGTCTGTCTGCATTAGAAAAGGATGGGGGGTGGGGCTTTGTTGCCGGGGAGGGGTTGACTGTTCTTTCTTCATGGTATGTGTTTAAAATGCGTCCTGGGCATGACTGTCTAACCCTTTCTGTGGGTTAGAAAATGTGGCAGGAAAATGTTATCCAGGTAGTTTTAACTACTGTAGGTAGTCTGTACATAAGTGCTTTAAAAAAATAACAAACCAATATGATATTTGTCTCGTATATAAATATTCTGTGTATTTAGCACTTGAAAATCAACAAATCCAGAATTTTAAAATGCCACAGACTGTTAAAGCCTAACTCTACTCTTTGAGAATTTGTCAACACCCACTAATATGCCTTATTCTTCAACTAGTGTTTTTAGAATTCTGGGTAGAAAGAGTTTTACAAATGTAATCAGTTGTTCAGCTTAAATAATAGAGCTCTAACATAGTCCTCAGTCCTCTTAAAGAAACACAAGAAAGTGAGGGTCATAATTAAGGTTGCCTTGGGGGAAGAGAAAACTAAGTATCGCTATTGCCAAATGCTATTTTTGATAATATAAGGAAACACAGGGACCACAAACCTTTTCGTTTGTTTGTTTTAGTGTGAAAGATTAATTTAGTGCCTTTTGGCATACTTTTGATTGCAGAACATATGGTATCAGCATCGACAAATCATGTAGATACAAAGAACTCTCTAATATGACGATACTAAAGGTTTACCCTGATTCTGCAGAACAGCTTTTTAACATACCGTGGGGGCCTCAGAGCAGCATGTTTCAGACAGAAATTCTCCACAGGTTGAAATGCCAAAAACACGAAACACATTCTGTTGACTCATGCAATTTAGTCTGTCAAGCAGAGCTTTTACTATTAAACCCAGTGACGAAGAGTTGTGCCTGCTCCTTTCTCAGGAGCACCGCCCTGTCATTGGGTGAATCGGGGCTGCCCGTAGGCTGGGTCACAGCAGGTGACAGCTGCCAACACCCTGGTGGACAGGCTTGTTCACAGTCTTAGGCCAACCCTTCAGTCAGAAATGATACTGGAGGAAGCAAAGGAAAATTGCTTTTTTCCTCAATGTACAAATGGGGAGAGGGGCAAGTAGGTTGCAAGCAACACCGCGAATCAGCGTGATGAAGCGGTGCTTGTGTGAGCTGCGCCGTCATCGACTAACCAGCGTCTCTGAACAGTCAGTACCGTTCACCTGGACATCCCGAGGTTCGGTCCTGTGCCCTCGATTCCCTGTCCATTGTATTTCTGGGTGCCGGTTCCCTGCATCTCTGTGAGCTGGGAACGCATCGAGAGATGATGTGCATCTGACATATTCCCATGAAATAAACTGCCAGCGAACTTTCTAATGTGCATTTTAATTGTTAAAGAAGAGAAAAAATTTTTGCTTAGGACATGTCCGAATTATGGACCATATTTCTTATTTTTAGAAATCATTCTTTATGTTTAAAATTTTAAAGGAAAAAACCTTCTGAGGTACTTACCAATAAAGTCCTCCTGTACATGTTAATCATTTCTCTATGCTGCCATGAAGCCAAAACAGAAGCTGTGAAAAAAAATTGCTTGAATGTGTTGATAAGAAAATGATTTACAGATCAAGTCCTTGTTTCATGAAGCTACCAAACTTTGAAAGGAATGTCACCTTTTCTTGTTATGGAACCCAGAGATTGTAAAATGGGGGGAGAAAAGTTGTTGAATTTTTGATGCAGGCATGAGGTTTTTGTCCACGTTTTCTCACATATCTGTGTATAAAAAATTCTGTTTGTTGTTTACTATGGGATTAGTATTACATTTGGAGGTAAACAAGAGAATTTGTATTGCTTGATAAACTATTAGCTTGTAAATTTTAAAAAGTTTCTTTACCTCAATTAACTTAAAGTAACGGACCAATAAACCTATAAAAGATGCTTTCTTTACTTTGAGTCATGTTCTCATTTATACCTTTTTATGAATTGGAAAACATGCGTGCCTCTTTTTCTGTTTTCTTATTTTCTGTGAACACACATCAGTTGGCCTGCAAGAATCAGGATATACAGAGAAACAGGAAATACATATTTCTTATATATATATGTACTATTTTTATTCTTCTTCACTTCTTTATAGACCCATCCTCAATGTACCCTGTCCTACGTCTTGCAGGTCGGCAGCAATTTAGAGAGATAAAGAAACTACGTATTGGAATAACCGTCACGGTCGGTAGGCAGGCTGACAGCCAGCCCAGGTATTACATGAAAGATTTCTTCCTGTGCCATCCCATGACCAAGCACAACCTGGGTCAGGGCTAGTCATTCCTGACGTTTTGGCCTGCTATGATTTTCAAAGAATTTGTAAGGAAGAAATATCTGTGGTTTATTAGAGTGTGTTGCAAATTAGAGGCCAGAGTGCTCAGTTAGGTTTAGCTGATGCTGGCAGTGCATTGGACTCAAGTGGACTTTAAGTGGTGCTGAGCTTGGCTTACTGGTGGTAGACATCATTAATCTAAGACTGCGATCATATAAAGTGAGGAAGCAAGGTGGAATACGAGAGAGATTTGGGATCAAATCTCAGCTTTTCCTAGCTATGTGGCTTTAGGCAAGTCACAGCTCTTTGAACGTTGAGAATTATGATCTTTGAAATGAAGACAAGCCTTCCCCATAGGGCAGCTGCTAGGACTAGCAACAATGTGTATGAACCAGCCAGGTGTCTGGTGGGTACTCACTATTTGATAGCCCTTATGGAAAGACTCTTGCTATTGTTTAAATATGGCCAATTTAAATAATTAAGGATATTCCCATAACAATCCTTTCTGAATGCTTTGCCAACTTTTTGTTTGTTTGTTTGTTTTTTAAAGCGGGATATATGTTTTTTCCTATTCTAAAGAAGATGATGGAGATAGGATGCTGGTCAGACCGAAGGCCTGGGGAATAGATAGGAACAGTTTGAAAAAATTGCGGCAAGAAGGGACAGAGGGAGGTGCAAATGAGCAGCTGGATTTAAGAGACTTCCGTGGTGAGGGGAGAGGCTCAGAGAAGACTTGGAGATTGCCAGCCTGGGAGCTGGGGGTGATGCCATTAACTGAAATCAGTCAGGAGAGAAATATAAAAGATGGGTAGGCTTAGGTGGTAGTGTGGGGGAAGAAGAATTTGGTTTGGATTTATGTTTTAGGAAATCCAGGTGGAGATGTTGATGACTGTTCGAAGTAGAGTTCAGAGTCCGTGGGAGTAGATCAGATTACTTGGGAAGAGAATCAAGGACAGGGACTTTGGGGCCTCAAGCATTAAGGATGCAGGGAGAGGAGGAGGAGGACTCAGGGAAAGTTCTTAAGGAGAAAAAGTCAGGCCCCATAGGTTAGAATGGTGATTCTTGAGGGCTTGTGTAAACACCATTTGATGGGCCCCACTCCTGGAGTTTGATTTGGGAGGGGCCCCAGAATGTGCATTTCTGACAGATTGCCAGGTCATGCTGGTGCTGCTGGTCCAAGAACCATAGGTTAAGACCATCTATTAGAAGAAACGGTAGCCCAGGAGAGCTGAAAATGTTTGAAACTGCTAACCTGGTGACAGGTGGGGTTGAAAAGGAGCTTTTCAACTTGGACTTCGTGAGCGCAGCTCAGCCTAAAACCCACAAGTTTATAGCAGGGTCAAGGTGGACAAATAAATTTCTTTAAACGTTAAGAGCAAACACTTCAGGGGCAGGAATGGAGAAGCCAGTGGTTAGATTTGTTCAGGTTGGGGAGCTAGGCAGGGGTTGGGGTGGAGGGCAAGGCGAGAGCATATTGGTGAGTTTGGAGAGTCAGGTGTGGCCTTTCGTGAGCTCACCTTCCCATCCCACCTGCTCCGCTCGTGCTGCCTGTCTCCGTGAGGGGCTCTGCCTTCTCCCCAGCTGCCTGAACTCCACATCTGAGTCTTTCTTACTGTCATCTGCCTCACCCTCTACAGTCCACCTGTGGCCAACTCCTACTGACCTCCAGCTCCCAAATGTTTCTCCACGTCCGTTCACCTTGCTTCATGCTCATAGCTACTTCCCCCAGTGTGTCACCATCAGCCTTCACACGGTTCACTGCGAGGGTCTCTAGCTGGTCTCTTTGCTGCAGGTCTTGCTCATTCCTGCTTCCACCTATTCATTCTCCTCAGTGCTGCCAGAGTGCTCTTTCTAAGATGCAACTGTAGGTGTACCGTGTTCCTGCTTAAAATCTTCCAACAGCTATCCTCATTACTCCAACGCTTTTTTTTTCTTTTGAAAGGCTGTTTTACGTTGTCCCTCCTTCCTGTTCCAGCCTCATGTCTCTATCGCTCCTCCTTTGATACCTGTCCCTCCCTCCTTCTTTGCTCCCTTCACATTGAAGTCCCATATCTTCACCTCCAGGCCTGCCAACGTGTTGTTCCTTCTGCCTGGAATGTTCCCCAACATCTGGCATCGGTAACTCCTACTTAGCCTTCCAGTCTTCACATAGATGTCACTTCTGGGAAGCCTGCTCTCCCAAACATGAGTAATATGCTCCCTTATGTTAGTGTTTACTATAGGAAACTTCACCGCCTGCTGTCCTGTCTGCTCCATGTGTTAGACAATGTGCTTTGCCAGGGTCGGAACAGTCATATCTTGTTCTCACTGTATCTTGGCACCTACCGTGGTGCTGGGACCTTAGTAGATGTGCCATCAAATTTTGTTCATTCCCTGCAAGAGGATTAGAGATACAAACTGTGAGCCCAAATGCCCTGAGATTCAAACTAGCTTTTTCTGTAGTTATAGTGGAATCTGACCTGAAAAGAAGGAGTCACACACATACATACTATGAATGTTGATTTTATTAGGAGTTGAATCTGCTTTTATATATGTCAGTAAAATAGGCTATAAAAATAAGTACCTCAATATAAAGGGGCTTTAGCGTATTTCCTCTCCCCTCACACCACCCCCTTCGGGAAGCATTGACTGAAAGTATTCAATTGAATATTCCACTGAAGAAAGTCTTTGGTATTTGCTTCTTAAAAGCAGCAAGGACAACACTACCCTGAAGCCAAGGGCCTGAGCTCCCCTGCTCTCCTGAGTGTCCACAGCTAACAAGGCCTCAGGGAAGAAAGCTAACTTTCTTTCAAGGTTTTGTTTTAATTTTAAAGATACTGTTCATGCAAAACTGTTGGCAGTTCTTACACAACATCCCTTCCACACATTCCCCTGAGGCTGTTGACAGTGCAAGCCCTTGGTGGAGTTCTCCCATGGGACTTCAGGCACAGCACCCAGGTGACTCATCAGCCGTATCTTGGAGCCCTCACGACAATCCCGGGAAGACAGGGGGCTGGCTGGTGGCAGCAGGAGTGGGAAGTCCCTCAGAGCGCACGGACGGCTGAGCCACCACGTGCCTGTAACCCTTGAGAGCTCACGCCCTGCTGCCCGCAGAACCTAACCTCCGCCTAACAGGGAGTTTGAAAGCTGAGAAAGTTCTTCCATCACCAGGAAAGTGCTTTTCCCCACCCACCAGGGACCCCTGAGCCAGAGCAGGTCATTCTGAGGCCAACTCTGGCTGGAACTTGGGTTTCTTGGGCAGTGGGTTGCTTTGGTCACCAGTTCCCCAGTCCCTTCTTTTGTCTTCAAGGGGGTCCGGCCATTGCTGGTGTTTTCAACTCCCATAGGTCAGCGCCTTCATCTCTCTGTGATGTCTCCATATTGCAACCATGGGACTTGTTTATAGGCCACGATGCTGTAAGAATTCACAATAGAGAGTTAAAAGAGAACAACTGGGATGGGCAAAGGGTGGCCTTTTCCTCCCCACCAATGTGTACGTCAGGGAGGTCTCTAGCCACCTTATCACTGATAGACTGAGGCCACAGCCGTCCCGGCAGCAGAATGCCACGCTGAGTGGAGAGGGCCCAAGGGAACTTCTCTCACTCCGGCTTCCTTCCAGTTCCGTGAGGATGAACTTCTTCCTCTTTCCCATAATATCATGAGCCCTTTGCATCTCCGATTTCCTTTTCTTGGAATCCGTTTCCATCTCACTTCTGCCTGATGGTGAACTCCCATGTGTATCTCAAGATCAAGATTAGCCCTGGCTAATCCCAAGCAACATCAGCTGCCTCACCTGCCTTCCCATAGCCCCTTTCTCTCTCCCATAAATCACCATTACATTGTTTAGAAATATTTGTAAATAAATGAATGCATAGCATATAGGAGCTCTGAACTGAAGTCTTGGATCTGTGTGACCTTTGGCATGTCCTTCAACCTCTGCGGCCTGTGGCCTTCCCATCTGTTTGAACTCTAGGAACCTCAGCTTCTAAGCTAGAGTACAGCTCTTCTTGATGGATGCACAACACCTGGAGCTTAAATCGCAAGTCTACTAAGGAAAAGGTTTGTAGCAACTTCCTAACGCTCTGATTTCCCACCTTCTGTGAGTCTCCAGGCCCCACAGGAGGGGCACTTACTGTACTTAAAAGAAAACTCATTGTATTACAAGGCTGGCAAGTGGAGAGCTAAGACCTGGAGGCAGCTGGCACAGGCCCACGTGTACTCAGCTTGCAACCCTGACTCCAGAATGAACCCTACTGTGAATGCTGCAGCACAGCTGCGTGTGGATGGCCAACTCCTGACTCCCTGGGCAGCCAACAGGCAGCTCTGGGATGTGTGGGTGGTCTGTGGTGTCACACGTTTTTCACAAAGCATTCATTCATTAAACAAGAGCTTTCTGAGGACTTTATATGCTAGCCTCTCTGCTGGGCACAGGATACATGGTGAGCCAAAGAGCCATGGTCTCTCTCCTCAGGGAGCTGACAGTCTAGGGGGCAAGCGTATCAAACAGACAATCACTAATCATCAACTGCCATGCTATGAGCAAAAATATAGGAAGCTCTGGGAGCATATACTGGAAGGATCTAATTTAGATCAAGAAGGGTTAGGAAAATCCTATCTGAGAAAATGGTGTCTAAGTTAAGACAGTGACTAGTTGGGTTAAGGAAAAGATGTGGCTGAGGAAGGGGGAAAGCAGGAGAGGAGGCTACTGTGGCTGAAGCATAAATGGTGGGGGAGGGTGGTTGGTGCAGGAACAGGAGGCTGGAGAGGTTGGCAAGGCCAGATTATGCAGGACCTTGTGGTCCATGTTGAGACGTTTGGATTTTATCTTAAGAGCAATGAAAGCCAGAGCTTTGAGCAGATGACATGATCTGATTTACACTTTAAGGAAATTGCTGTGGCCACCTGGTGGAGAGAGGATGGGAAGGGAACAGGAGTGGATGTGGGGATACGGTGCAGAGGCTAACTCAGTTGTCCAGAGGCTTTGGACTAGGGGTAGTAGCAGTAGAGGTAAAAATAAAAGGATGAGTTTGATGCACATTTTGGAGGTAGAGTCAGTGAGGCCTGATGGATTGGAGATGGGTGGAGACGAAGAAGACGGAGGATACTGGAGACTGTCAGGTTTCTACCCTGGGTGGATGGTCGTGCCGTTTAATGAGATGGGAAAGACTGGAGTGAGAGTAGGTTTAGGAGGGCATCAAGAAGCCAATTTTGGATGTTTAAATGGTAATTTAAAGTTGTGGACATACTTCAGATTGCTTAGAGAATATCAAGTGAGAATATCAAGCCCAGAGCAGAACCCCAAAGAATCCCTATATTTGGAGGTTTACAGAGAAGAAGCAATCAGAGAGGCAGGAAAAAAGCCAGGAGAGCGACTTGTTATAAAAGCCAAGTGACTAATACTCCTGAGGAAAGAGTGGTCAATGGCATTTGGGGCTGCTGAGAAATAAGTGACATAAGGACTGGAGCGTGTCCACTGATTCAGCTACGAAGAAGTCATTGGTGGCCTTGGTGAGAGCAGCTCCAGTGGAGCTGAGAGGGGGAAATGAGACTGCAGTGGTTTGAAAAGTGAATGGGAGGTGAGGAAGTGAGACAGCCTTTGGAGACCTTGGCTATGAGAAGTAGGAGAGAGGGTGCTAGATCATGTGTCAGTCCTGGTAGGAAGAGTTCAGGAGAGAGAGTCGTCGAGCAGTGGAGCGAGCTCTCTAAGTTAGGTGGGAGAGGCGGCACCCAAATGGCAGGCGACTTTCCTGAGAAGCAATGTCAGGGGGTGGATAAGAGAGACTGCCTGGTTTCAAATCCTGTCTCTGACATTTACTAGCTGTGTATCCTTCAGCAAGTTACCTAATACCTCTGAGACTCTGTTTCCTCATCTGCAAAATGGGGATAATA
Organism: Galeopterus variegatus; assembly: GCF_000696425.1. Classification (NCBI taxonomy): domain Eukaryota; kingdom Metazoa; phylum Chordata; class Mammalia; order Dermoptera; family Cynocephalidae; genus Galeopterus; species Galeopterus variegatus. The sequence goes on from NW_007731689.1 coordinate 68,938, forward strand.
ATAGTCATCACCACAGAGGATTGTTGGGGAAGATTAAATTAGTTAAAATATATAAAATATTTAAACCAGTGCCTGGCACACAGTAAGGGCTATTGAGGTGTTTGCTATTATTATCATTTTTAAGAAGGTAGAAGAATAAGATGGATGTAAATGAATGTAGGTTTGTAGATTGGAGAAGATGAGATCATTCTCTTCTGATGGCTTCTAATTTCTCTAGGAAGCACGAGGCATTAGCTGAGTGTGTATATCGGAAGGGGTTGGGGGAGAGGGTTGCTGATGGGCAGAACCACACAATTATTTCCACAGCATCTCCCTATTGTATGTAAAGAGCGAGCAGGAGAGGGCAGGTTCTCACACTAGCATGATATCTGCTCACTTTGGTACCAGGAAGAGGGGTATTTACTGCCCCTGGGGACTGCAAATAGGCTGTTTGCAGCTCTGACCAAGGGACCTCCCTGGCATCAAGGGGGAGGATGCAGACTGTGACCTGGTCCAAGCTTCTGCCCTTCAAGTTCTCTTCTGCTCTGACATGCCTTCTGGGTGTTTATCTCATTGGAATGTAGCTTTTCTTTCTGTGGTTAGAAAGCTCTACTGGTCTTTCCTGTTGCTCTCACTTAATGATTAATGTGTTGACCCAAGGAGGGAAACTGAGGCATGGCTTAAACAACAAAGAGTTTATTTGAGCCAATATGAGTGACTGCAGCCCCGGAAGATACCTCCAAGCTACCCTGAGAAGTGCTCCGAGGTTACAAACAGAGCTTCAGTATTTTTATAATCACAAAAAGGGGAGGCAGAAGGAAAGGACAGGGACCAACCCCTTAATCAGGCTTTACATTGGTTGTCCAGCATGGCATGAGTTAGTGACAGGTTAATGGTTACATCTTGCTCTTTGAACAAATGCTAAACCCACAAGTATCACCATGCCCACTTATAGTCACACCGTCTGTTTCAACACTCTTCAGGTTAATTTATATGTTTGGGTCTAGGCCCAAAGTGAACTGTTTAGCAGTGTTCCAGCATGTGGGGATGTGACTACTGCTACATGCTGACCTCCCAGGGACCTGGGAATTTAGCTGACCTCAGTTATTGATGCTAGGGTAATTTTCAATTTATTAATGGTACTGCCTTGGTCTCTTCTAGCTATAAGAATTTGTGAGAATCTTATTTACTTAAAAGACTTTGTGAAAGGGAGAGTTAATGGAAATACTCCCTTTATAGCAGAGGTTCTCAATCTTGGTTGTACATTCAGAAAGTCTGGAAAGCTTTTAAAAATTCCTATGCCCAGGCTGCTCCCCAGATCAACTGAGTCAGAATTTCTGGGGGTGGAATCCTGACAAGCAGTAATTTTGAAACCTTTCCTGGTGATCCCATTGTACAGAGAACTTGGCTTTGTTTACAAATATGTCTCCGTACTACTAAATGTAGGGAACAATTAGCAATTACTTAAGCGCCTAATTTGCATAAGCACTCAGTCAATTGCTTACTTGATTTTTTCAAGATTTTTCCCCTTCCTCTCTGATATAAGATTACAAAGACCCTATACCACTAATTAAGATTCCCGCTTGGAATATATGACTGAGTTCAAGTGCATGTTATACAGTACATTGGGGTGAGATGTCACGGGCAGGATACCTGCTTCGTGTGCCCTAAAGTTTCAGTGAAGGCAAAGCATCCTACTTAGCACACAAAGGAGATGAAACTGTAGAAAGCAACCAATTATTGAATTTTCTCATTTTCATTTATTTATGTCTTTATGACACACATTAACTAGTAAGGCTTGTTATATTTGGTTGTTTATTGGTTTTTGTTTAGGTTAAGGAGACTATTTCAAACTGCCAATGAAATAGGACTGGATAATTTTTAAGTGGGCAAAACTACCCATCTATTACTCACTTGGCCAAAGAGCTGGGACTCCTGAGAAGTTTGCATTGCATGCTAGCTCTCGCCAAGTCAGTCCAACCCGTTTCATCCACGACTCACAAGAAAACAGGTGCACATGAAAAGCCCTAAGGGTTGGACAGTTTGAGGACAGATCTGGTTCAGCCCCAGACCTCGGGAAATGAGCTAGTCATGCCTGCTGCTTGTACAAATTCTCTCAGCTGTTTCATCTTCCTATTTTATTTTTTCAACTATGAAATAAAGCAAAGAGCCTTAATGATGGCTCCTGTCCCAGGAGGCTCAACATTCTATGTAGGCAGGGACCTATATTATGATGTGATGTAAGAGTTCCAAAAAAGGGCTTTATTACCATCCACTTCCTGTCCCTTCCAACCTGCCCTCAATTATTTTCTATTCTGCTGCCTGTAATGCCACCATTAGTGATATGTATCTCTCTCATGTGATACCAGGCAGGTCCCTTTAAAATGCAAATCTATACTTAATATAGTTATGCTGTGGATATATATATTCCTTTTTCTTCTGGCAGCACCGATACAAGCATGAGAGACATTCACTTCAGGGGAAGGGGTAAAAGAGCCTAATAGTCTAAAGCTGTGCTGTCTAATATGGGAACCACTAGCCACATGGGGCTACTGAACACTTGAAATGCAATTAGTCCAAATTCAAATGTACTATAAGCATAAAATACACACCACATTTCAAAGACTTAGTTTTAAAAAATGTATATATCATTGAGTATAATTTTATAAATTGATTACATGTTGAGATGATACTTTGGGTATCAAACAAGTTATTAAAATTAATTTCACCCATCACTTTTATATTTTGGCTACTAGAAAATTTAAAATCACACATATGGCTTGCATACGTGGCTTGTACTGTATTTCTATTGGACAGGGCTGGCCATAGACAAAACTGTTCCATGCTCTCTTTCCATTTTGTTGATGCCTTAGGCTAGTGCTCTTGCCACGGGACCAGGGTGCCTCTCCTTTGCTTCACTAGCCTGTTATCTCCCAGACTTGAGCACTCTTACAAATGAGACAACTCCCCCAGAGATGTCAAGGGAATTGCCTGAGGCCCTGGAGGGGAGCTCACGCAGTCCAGTAGCCAGGAGACTCTGGTGGTACTGAGCACACAGCCCTTGGAGGGCACAGAGAAGAAATAGTCTCTTAAGTATGGTAGGAGGACTCTCATGTAAAGGAAGCTAAACAAAAGAGGTCTGAATGGTTCAAGAGGGTTTCTAATCCTAGCCTCCGATTATAAGGAACTACATGAAGCTCCTATAAATAAATTGTCATTACAAAACTGCCAGGAAGTGAGCCAGCTGGTTAGAGCCCTCTGTTCATTACTTGCGATTTTGGGGAATTCCCAAATCGCCAGATTATTAGCTTGGGAGAGCAGGGGGACTTTTTCTTTGTGACAGAGCCTCCTCAGAAGCCACTGCATAAATGCTGAAAATAAATAATCCTACAATGGTGGGCTAGAGATGGCCCAACATTCCTTGACCTAAGCACCAGGGCCCCAGTGCAAACAGTAGACACTATTACAGGCTTACCCAATTGGGACGATGGCCAGGAAGGAGAGAAAGGAGGAGAGGGCAAAGCAGGTGCCCACGAACTGGTCCATGGTGAGCTGATATATCTTGTTATACAACGTGGATGTCACCACCCCAGTCAGAGTCAGGGACAGCTGCAGTATGACGAACACCTTTCCTGTGGAGGGGACAGAGGTTACCAAAATAATACTGCTGTTCTTTTCTTATTCCCACTAGCTGAGTCTCTGGGAAGCTTTTAGGGGACCCCTTGATCTTCCAAGGACTCCCTGTCAGTCTTTATGACTAAATTCACTAGGAATTCTGCCTTCATCTAGCTGGATCTTCCTGAGGCCTGTAGATGATGGTGTCTTTCTGTGGCTGTGGCTTTTCAGTGACTGAATTTCTCAGTCTTTCCCATTCTCTTGTTTTCACCCCCTCTGACCTGGATGGAAACCAGTGTGTGCTCCTAGTGTATTGGAGGATGCTTCTGGAACTCTCTCATGTGCCTTCTGCAGGTCTGTGCCTCACGTTGAGCAGCTGTTAACCAACCAGGGCAGAAATCCTGGAGAGATTCCTTCCACTCACCATAAGAGGAACCTTTTATGAGTTTGGACATGGCTGATCGGATGGTTGTGATGGGTATGAGGGCAAACAGCATGACGGCTCGAGCTGTAAAGAGATCATACAAGAACACTCCTCACTGTAGCCCAGCCTTGACCAAGGAGGAAATGAGAATAAAGCAAAAGCCTCACTTAGACTCCCCCTCCCCACAGGCTGTGCGTGGCTTGACCGGGAAGCAGTAATTTCTCTGATGGCAGACTAGCACCCTCCCTGCACCAGACTAATTCTCTGAGCTGTATGTGCTGCATGCCAATCTGCGAGGTGGCAGGGCACAGTTGGCATGGTGACATATGGTGAAGGACGTCTCTGTTCGCAGAGTTAAGTGTTTTCTAGGGAAGTGGAACTGGTGCCACCCAAGTGAAGCAAGGCCCCTCCCTTTGCCTCCCCAAGAGAGAAGTGTCTGTCTTCAGGAGACCATCCTAGGAGCTTTGGCAAACTGTCTCCAGAAATGCATCCCACTAACACATTGAGTATCCAGATGCGGGGGGTGGAGGGGTGGGAGGGGGAGGATGGGGCAGAGAGAGGTGGGTAGAGGTGGTGGAAAGGGAAGGGGTGATGGGCACTCTGGACTTTGCACGTGGCCTGTTTCATTGGTAACTGTCCAGAGGTAATCTTGCCATTTTGTTAGGTGTTTTTCTGAGCTGTGTGACCTGGACCAAAGACAGCCTCTGGTAACTGTCTGGAGTTGTTCTGATATATTAGCCACTAGGCACATGTGGCCATTTAAATTAATCAAAATGAAATAAAATTTAAAGTTCTGTTCTTTAGTTGCACTAGCTGCATTTCTTTCTTTTTTTTATCCTTTTTGTCTTTTTTCGTGACCGGTAACGGGATCGCAACCCTCAGTGTCGCACCCATACCACGACCGGCAACGGGATCGCAACCCTCGGTGTTGCGCCCGCACCGCGCTCAACCAGTGAGCGGACCAGTCTCTATATGGGATCCGAACCCTCGGCGGGAGCGCCGCTGCGCTCCCAAGTGCCGCACTCTACCGAGTGCGCCACCAGGCCGGCCCACTAGCCGCATTTCAAGTGCTCAATAGCCACATGTGGCTAGTGGCTACTGTATCTGATAGAATAGACATAGACCATTTCCAACCTTGTAGAAAGTTCTATTGGAGCTCTCTGCTTTGTGGTTGTCTGACCTGTGTCCCCAGACGGAAACTTCATTCTGCTTCCTTGAGGGAATTTATTAAGTTGGTTGCAAAAGGCATTTATTGAGAATTGTTATGCATTTTTAAAAAAGCCCTTGGTTGGTCCAAAGTGATTTTAATTAAGGGATTTTAGCTGGATTACTTAATGTTTTATCCCTTTAAAATTGAGGAGAAGAAACCTAACCTTGTTTCCCCATTCAAGGCTATCCTGAAGCCTCCCCTCCTGACTCCAGGCTCCACTGATCTCACCTCCTCGAGCCACAGTCCCCATTCTGGTAACATTTCAACCAACAATACAGATAATACACAGTACAATACAGATAAATTCACTGTACATACTCCTGTCTCCCTTGTACCTCCTAGGTAGCATGTTCAATCCCAGGTGCTGAGCTGGGACACCTAGACCACAACATCCCTGACACAGGGGACCAGCAAAGTTGTGCCTCCCCAAGAATGCCAGACTCACCAATGTAGAACATGTATGTCTCTTTCACAAATGCCAAGAGGAGGGCTCCTGATCCAAAGGAGACCATGCCAATCATGATCATGGTGGTGTCCCGGAAGCAGCGGGAGAAGACCAGGACGCCCAGGAAGCTGGTGATGAAGATGGTGTACCCTGCAGCCATCCCGTAGCCCACCTGCACTTGGTTCCAACTGAGAGGCTCCCGCAGCACAAAAAGGGGCATCACATCCACTGTGCCCACCACTGCCAGGTCATATATGATGGCCCCTACAAAGAGCAGGGCAATGATGGATTTGGGGGGCTTTGCTTTCCCCGGGGATGGAGGTTGCCCCACTACACTCTGCTTGTCTAACTGATCAGGATCCAGATTGCGATATGTGCCCACCGTGCCGGACACGCTATCCACGGTGGGGAGCTCCTTGCCGGGCTTGGCCGCCAACTCTGGGACCTTCAGCACAAAGAGGCTGTAGAAAAGGGCAAAAGTGGCACAGCTCACGCTGCAGGCCGTCAGCACCAGGCCCTGCCCAGAGTGCCCAGCTATCTGCTTGAAGAGATGCCCGGAGGCCATGCTCCCGCAGAACCCCGCCAAGCCCAGGATCAGGTCAATAAGGATGAGGCGCACCGAGCGGCGGCCCTCGGAGGAGCCGAGGGATCCCAGCGCCATGACCCCGGACCAGAAGGCGGAGAAGCCGCCGCACAGCCCGTTCAGCGCCGCCGCCCCGTACAGCACCTCCACCGGCCAGTCCAGCAGCACCTTGAGCAGCAGCGCGAGGCGCGACAGCAGGAAGCCCAGCAGCGCCACGCAGATGGAGATCTTGCGGTGGTGGCGGTCGCTGAGCCAGCCCAGCCCGTAGGCGGACAGCAGGGGCGTCAGGCCCACCACCAGGTTGTAGATGATGTAGAAATTGGAGATGGCTCTCTGCTGTTGGTCCTCTAGAGCCCCGCGGGGCGACGGGCTGGCGCTGTGGTTGGAGAGGCCGCCCGCTCCGAAAGACGCCTTCACCACGAGGAGTAGCCCCGCGTCGTACAGCGAGGAGGCCACCTGGGTCGAGGCCACCACGGGCTCGATCCAGGTCCTCACCTGGAAGCGAGGCGGGTGGCCCCTGCACGGGCAGGTGACCCCAGGGCCCATGTGACCTCTCTGATGCGGGATGGAGCGGCTTTCTGGCTGCAGCAGCGGGGAGATGCCCCCAAATTCGGCTGCTGCGGAGGGACAGGGCTCAGTCCCCGGCGCGCGTGTGCGCAGTGCGTCCGGGTGCGCTCTGGAGAGAGGCGAGCGGAGCCGGGACGCGGAGCGTGTGCGACGGCAGCCAGTCCAGCTGCCGAGTGACCTCCCCGGCTCCGGCCACTCCTCCCCGGGCAGGAAAAGGCGGCCCTCCGCCCCCGCCCCCGCCGGCCCGGCTGCGCTGGCCACCGCCCAGGAAAGCCCGGCACCAGGAGCGCACGGCGACTCTCCGCTCCGCGCCCCCACCTCCTGGCCGCCGCGTCACGCGGCTCCTGCGACCGCGGCCGCCTGACGAGGGCCGAATTGCCCCACAGCCAGGCGTGCCCGGACCTCCCGCGAGTCGCTGGGGACCTTCCCCTAGGGCTTGTCACGGCAGGGGCTGAGACTCAGCTGGGAGGGAGCCCTCGGGACCGGCCCGGGAGCGTTTCCAAATTCTCCTGTCCCAGGAAGGCAGGTTTGGGCGAGGGGTGGGATGCCTAGGATTCTTCCTGGGATAAATACTAGGGTGTTAGGCTTTATTTGTGGGGTTTAAAAGCAACAGGGACCCAGGTACTGTTGGCAGCTGGGTAGCACAGCCTTGGAGAGAAGTGAAACTCAGAGCAGCTAGGAGCCTAGGTCCTCCTCCAAGCCAAAGGCTTCTGGGAGGAATCCCATCTGATGTACCTGCGTTGGTGGCCCAAAGCCAGTGTAGGCCCCAGCCCGCAGGGCTTCTGCCTCACACCCCAGGTCCAAGGGAGAGAGGGGTGGGACTTCCAGCCCTAGATGTCCTTCCAGGTAATAAACTGGACTCCCTGGCAATGGGGTTGAGCCCACTGGAAAGGGTAGCGTTACCAGGGTCATTGTTTCCTGAATAAAGTCCCCAGGACCCTTTCTGCTTCTTAGTGTTTCCTCTTCCTCCTTCTCATGGGCTCACTCCCATTGGCTGAGCTGAGACCTCTGCCTGCTGACGACTTGCTTCCTCCTTAAATACACGCTTCGTTCTGCAAAGAGGACCATGGCTGATGCAAAGGTCAAAATGCACCAAAGAGTGAGACCCTTTCCCAGGGATGGAAAGACAAAACAGACAGCCTCGCTCCCTGTCCCTCCACCCTCAACCCAGACACAGCCATGGCAGCAGGAATGAGCAGGAACCCAAAGTCACAGAAGGGAACTCACATCTGCAGGGACACTTTAAAAAGCTGAATGGAAAATGTCTTTGTGTAGTGAGTAGGGACTGGATTTCAAAAGATTTTGTGGAGATATGTGCCCTTTAGGTAGTTTTTAGATGGGCTGTAATCTTCTCTACCCCTCCCTGCCATGGCCCAGCCCCCTTGTGTCCAGGCCCAGGCAACTCTGTCTTCTGCAAAGAGCAAGATGCACCCTCTTCTCCCTTCAAGATGCGTCCTGTGGGTCTGGCCCAGCAGCTCATCTCCCTCTTCCTCCCCCTCACCTTGGCCCGCTTTGGGAGGTACTGGTTTCACCCAATCCTTGCCTGGCTCTCCCACTCCATTCCTAACCCTATTCCTCCAGAGGCTGTTGCAAGCAGTCTAACCAGCCGGTTCCTGTGAGGGGCAGAGACAGCAGGGGCTGGGGGGGTCATTGTGGGAGGTGTATTCAGCAATCAGATACAGCCATGAGAACAACAGCCTGAACCAGATGGGCCGCTTTGGCCACTTGATCAAGAAATCTGTCTATTCTTGGGGCTGCAGACAGTAGGGGCAGCCTTTGTCCTCTCTGGGAGGGTCTGTGGTGTCTCAGTTTTTCCCATCCTCTTGTGAAACCAGGGAGATTTGAAGGGCCTCTGAGAGATTCACATCAGCTCTTGGACAGATCTAGTAGGAGATGAGTCATCAGGATGCTAGCCAGCCCTGGGACCCTCCAGGCTTGACACCTGAACCCTGTGGCCCAGAAATGAACTAGACTCAGGGCAGTTGGTGTCTCTCCCAATTTAGGCTACTCTGGGTTGGATTATATTTTCTTCATGCCCCACTCCTGATTGCAGGCCCTGAGTGAGTTAGTGCCTGGCCATCCTCTGTGGCCCAGGCTACTAGCAAGTTGAGCCTTAACCCTACCACTTCAAGATATCGTGTGGAATCTAGTCTCTAGCTCAAGGCTGTCTTTATTAAAGTGCAAAGGTTAAACTCTCATCTTTTAGATTGATAAAGTCACACTATTATAGGAGAAAAGGACTAAAAAGAAAAAAAGTAGCAGCTAACATTTACTAAGCCCTTACTGTGTACTAAGCACTTTACATGAATTAATTTTAGCCTCCCAAGAAGGCTATGATCTAATCTATCATCCCATTTTACAGACTAAAAACTGAGACCAGAGAGGCTAAGCAGTTTGCACACCATCACACAGCTAGTAAATTAGGGAATCAGTATTTGGCACCAGGGTCTTTGTAAGCCTACAGCCATGGAGAAAATACAGGTAACAGAGAATTTTATTTGAGGATGTACTCTCAACCAACATAGGAATGTACAGAGAAGCAGAAACAACATAGGATGTAATTATTGTTGATCAACAACGTATTGCACAAATGCAGAGGTACAAGAGGAGTGGATGATTTATTTGCTGAATTTATAATCCCAGGCACTTTCCAATCAAGTAGGAAATGCTTTTATTTTCTTAACAGATGACCCCAAAATTCATTTTAAAGAGGAACAGTCTTTGTTTGGAAAATACCTTTGATCAGTGTTGGAAGGCGAAATCCTCAGGTCTGGGTTTCAGCTGTGGAGGCAGTTCCAGAGAGGGGGTGGAACCTCTGCACCTGAGCAAACCAAGGAACTCGGCTGGTGCTTAGAGAGGAAAGGGTGAGAAAGAGAGCGAGCAAGCAGAGGACGGACGGGAGGAGAATGGAAAGGCGGGGAGGAGGTGAGGTTAGGGGCTCTCGGGGGATGGGCCAGGACAGGAACCCCTGGCATCAGTGTGGTCCGAGGGACATTAGAAGCATAGGAATGTCTGAAAAAGAAAAAGAAAAAGATAATCATACATCACTCTCAGTTCAGAATGAAATGTAACTCAGTGAAATGAAGCACAATGTGAATCATGCTTGTACGTTGCTGAATTGTGCTTTTGAATGTCTTTTTAAAAATTCATTTGTAAGGGCCGACCCCGTGGCGCACTCGGGAGAGTGCAGCGCTGGGAGCGCAGCGACGCTCCCGCCGCGGGTTCGGATCCTATATAGGACTGGCCAGTGCACTCACTGGCTGAGTGCGGTGCGGACGACACCAAGCCAAGGGTTGCGATCCCCTTACCAGTCACGAAAAAGACACACACACACAAAAATTCATTTGTAAGCACCACTGAATAAAAAGTTAAAAAAAAAAAAAAAGAATAGGAATGTCTAGTGTGGATTTTGAACAGCTTGTTGAATAAATAACAATAATTTGAGAAAAATAAAATAAACAGCTCACTGTATCAGATGCATGGGAATCCTTCCTGTGACCTCTCCCTGCCGCTTGAGTTCTTTAGAAACGTCTGCTCATGAATGTTTCATGCCAGTGGGATTCTTTGTTTTTTATTTTGGTTGAAACTGGTGAAGAAGCTGTGATTCATCTCTGGATTGACAGAGACCACGAGGAAGCAGGTGGAAGAGGAATCCGTGAGAACGCAAACCTCCCAGGGATTTGCTGAAATCTGGGATAGACTTTGGGCTTTCACAGGCTATGAGATTGGGGGGATAAGCCATCTGACACAGAATTTGAGGGGCAGAGAGACCCTCACAATTGCTGTGCAGATTACAGATGAGGAAGGTGGTGTTCTCTTTATCGTTAGCATTTTAGGGGCTGTGTGAAAGTTGCAGATGCCAAAATGAAGTGACTCTTGTCAGATCCAGACAAAGTTGGAGCAGGGAGACCTTGAAGGAGGGGAGGTGAGAACTGTCTCAAGGACTTTCTAAAAAAATCCCATAAAACAATTCCTTCATGTCCTTCACACCTCCCATGCTTTGCATGACTTGCTCATTTTGCACGTATGAACATATTTGCACAATAGAGTTTATGTTAGACATGCTTTGTGATTGCGGCCATTCAGATAAGATGCTCTCGAAAGGATACTTGCCCAATGACAGCACCTCCACCAATGAGCCGATGCCAACTCCTTTGTTTCCAAGCAGTTTAGGCGAACTTCTCCTATTTGCCAATAAAAGCTTTCCCTTCCCTCTCTGTGTGCACCTGTGGCTTGCCATAGCCGTGCATTCCGAATTATGATCCTTTTTGCTTACTCCCAAATAAACTCATTATATTTGGAGAAACCATTTTCTGTTGTCTTTTTAGCTTGACAGCTGAAGTAAACCTTTTTTCCAAAAAATTGAAAGTGAGGAAAATTAGAAACATAAATATATAATAGAATAAAGATGTAAAAAATTCATCCAAGGAGACAGAGACAAATCTTGTCAGTGACCATCTGAGCACTTTCTTTTAGATGTTTCCTGATGGCTGGTCTATCATTACATGCATGATACAGTCCAAGTCCCCTTGCCTGATCACAAGCAATCTTCTTGCTATGGTTTTACTTCCCAAGTGTAGTTGCAGACAGGGAGAAAATGTGCTAGTTACTTGGCTATACCATAAGTTAGCATTCTGGTTTATCCATCTGCCTTTATAGTTTAGTTAATGTAGGTCTCTATCTGGGAAATGGCTTCCCTCCCCATGTGCTGATAAGATGTGGTTTTTATTCTGTTAGGCTGAGATCCACGCCCTGTCCATAGTAAATTCATCAAAATAATGAATGCCACCCATGGATCCTCTTGGGAAGTTGTTTCACTGGCCTCCCCCTACTAGAAGTGGCACCCTAACATTACCCAATTTTATAGATGAGGAAACTGAGACTTAGGGTAGCTAAATCACTTGCACAAGGTCACACAGAGCCAGCTCCCTAGGTTTGTGTGACTTCGGAGTCTATGCTGTTTTCACAATGCTCCATTTCTGAGGTAATTGAATAGGAGAGGTACATTTTAAAAAGGCATTTTGTTGTTGAACATTTTCCACCAAATACAGTCAGCCTATTTCTAGCTAAGACATTTTCAAACTCAGTGGTTTTTTTGTTCATTCATACATTCATTCATTCATTCATCATCCATCCATCCATCCATTTACAAGCCCACTAGTAAGTACCAGGGATGCAAAATCTTTTGACCTTAAAGATCTTTCAGTCTGAAAAGTTATCAAAGAGTACTCATGTTGACACAAGTTCTGTTTTGCATATGAGGTCACACACACCAGGCCATGCCTCCCCTTTCATCAAAGACTGGTTTTATGGGATTCCTCTCCAACCCAGGCTCTGCTGTCAACCCGAATGACCTCGTGAACAACCTGTTCAGCACAGAAAAGAAGAAAGACATCCTTTGTTTTTGCTACCCAGCATACATCAACTCTTCTTCAGTGACAACACCCTATTTTTCCTCTGACAAACCATCCTCTAATCCTCTCAATTCATGCTTTCCAGATAGTTTTGACTATATCCCTAGTATGTATATCACGAGTGGAGATGAAACTCAGGTCTGTCCGATCACAGCATCATGTGCCCATGATCACAGTGAGTGGTTCAGAGATGGACCCAAATTTGGACCTATGAGAGTGAGGCCCAGGACTTTGACTTAAGTAGTTGGGGAAGAGACTTTTTTTCCTGCTAGTCTTGGACTGATGAAGATGAAAGCCTGGAGTCGCTAGCAGCATTTTGCTACCACTATGGACAGTCGAGATCCTGGTGATGTCACATGAGCTCATGGATACAGCTGTGCCTGAAGCTAAATCACCCCATTGACTTCTAAATAACAAAAGCTACTACATTTTTGTTCTGTAATGCCTGTTTGATTTGGGTTTTCTATCAATTGCAAATGCAAGAGATTTGATGCAGTCGAACCCATGGCCTCTTCTTCAACAAACTCCTTTGGATCTTGGATCTGACCTCCTCCAAAGTCATTAATTCAGACATCTCACTCTCTCACTGCAGTCTCCTCTACCTCAATGTTGCTTGTTCAACTACATCCACTTCAGTGATTTTTGTGATCTTATTAGGACCCATTGATTCCTATACTAATGTACGATTTTCCAAACCAGTAGCTTTTCCCTTTCTTGTCTTCTTTTGCTATCTAACTTCATGGCACATCATTTTAATGACACCCTTTTCATAGACCATACTGTCTGGTTCTGTCTTTTCAGTGCATGCCAACCTGGGATGAACCCAACTATCTGTTGGCACTCAAGTGGCTGAGGACTGTTGGGGAAGTCTTGCAGTAGGGCAGACTGATACCACTATAAATTTACAAACTCCAGTCTCAAATGAGCCCTCAAATCTACCCAGAAACCCTACTGTGTTTCTCCAGCCAACCTTCACTCTTTCATTCTCCAAAAGTACTAGTTCAGTACTTCGCCGTTCCCTTAACACTTTGAAACTCCTCTCCTCTTGCATTTCCCCTCACTCTTGACAGTATTTCTCAATCTTTTTATTCTGGAGGAAACTTTGAAATAATTTTCGGGACTCAGGTAACTCCTATATAAAAATGTATTTTAACTATAGCTTGTGCTACATTAGCACGATCAGTAAATTATAGATATTATAACCCAAATAAAACCGTCAATGCTCTTTTGGGTAGAAAATGGTATTTGTCTACGGATCTGTTTATTTTGCCCTGCTTATGAGCCTATGCTTTTGGTGTGGTTTCCCTACCTACAAAGAAAATAACTGCAATCAAATCAGTAATGGGGGGGCCGGCCCAGTGGCGCACTCGGTAGAGGGCGGCGCTCCCGCCGAGGGTTCGGATCCCATATAGAGACCGGTCCGCTCACTGGTTGAGCGCGGTGCGGGCATGACACTGAGGGTTGCGATCCCATTGCCGGTCACGAAAAAAGACAAAAAGGAAAAAAAAAATCAGTAATGGGGTAGAGGAAACTTTAGTTTTCTTTTCTTTTTATTTCCCCCCCAATTTCCTACTTCTTTAAAAAAACCTTATCCAAGTTATCAGAGCTTAACTGTCTTATCAAAATTTCTATTATACAAGATGTTAATGAGGTGTGGTGTGTGGTATATGGTATGTGCAAGGGCAGTTTTTTTCTGTTTTATTTGTAGGGTCTTTGTCCACATTTCACAGTTTTTAAAAATTCTTTTTTTTTTTTTTTTCCCTTTTTGTCTTTTTTTTCGTGACTGGTAACGGGATCGCAACCCTCGGTGTTGCGCCCACATCGCGCTCAACCATTGAGCGGACCGGTTTCTATATGGGATCCGAACCCTTGGCGGGAGCGCCACCGCGCTCCCAAGCGCCGCACTCTACCAAGTGCGCCACCGGGCTGGCCCTTAAAAATTCTTAAATGAACTGTTAAACTATTTTTTGTGTGTGTGTGTTTGGCATCATCCAAAGCTTTAAAATTTTTGTCTACAAAAGTTTTCATACCAGGCATTCTCTTTGAAGAAAGCACTGTGTAGTGACACTATCAGGATTTTCTTTTTTTTTCTACGAGAGAGATGAAACCTCTCATGGAGTCAGCCACTGATGTGGCCCCATTGGCACAAATGTCAACGTGGTTCCCCTAAGACCTTTTGTTTCCAAATACACAGGTGATATATTAAATACATCTTGGCCTTTGCTTCTTTAGGATGGCCCTTTGAAACAGAAAAGGTTTTATTGAATTTTATCATTATTTTATCATTTATCTTACAAATGTTGTGGTGTGAAATTTCTTGGTATAATCGGCTGACTCATCAACGCAGGTAGAGAAGCTGTTGTTTTTTGGTTAATTACACAAAACCTCTTCAGCATTATGTGATATGTCGTCAGTACATCAACTTATCACACTGTTTGGGAGTGGAAACTTTTCAATTTCTGCTCCTGCATCTTGTTCTAGCATTTTGCCCATTGTGAATTTGCATGCTGGCATTAAGCTCCTGCCACCGCAGCTTTGCATTTCATTGACACCTCTCATTTCCTCTTTTATGTATTTACACAATTCAAAATGATATTCACAGCATCTTGTAAATTTCAACTATGAATCAAAAATTGCTTTAAAATTTGGAGCAGGCCCACAGAGATGGGAGTCTTGCCCTCAACAAGAGATGGCAGCTACCTGAGAACCAAAGGGCAGGGAAGTCTGGAAGAGCCAAAAGAACTGGCGCTTCACCACAGGGATTCTCTAAGGGCTAAAGATCCCCACCTTTCTGACTCTGATAGAGATTTAAAGTTCCCTAGTTTAGAAAGTGAGCCTCTGAGCTACACTCCTTACTTGACATATGACCAGCTACGTCAAAGTGAAAATCTCCATAATGTTAAAAAACATTGAAATGAAAATAAAGTTTCTGAGTACTTGAAGCTTTGTCTCAAAAACTGCTGTGTAATATGCAGAACACAGAGGACTTTTAGGGTAGTGAAATTACTTTGCATAATACTATAAATGGTGCATATATGTCATTATAAATTTGCGCAAACCCACATAACACCAACACCAAGAGTGAGCCCTAATGTAAAGTATGGACTTTGGGTGGTAATGATGTGTCAATGTCGGTTCATCAATTTTAACAAATGTACCACTCTGGTGGGGGATACTGATAAGGGGGAGGCAGGGGGTATGTGGGAAATCTTTATACTTTCTGCTCCATTTTTCTGTGAACCTAAAACTGCTCTAAAGAATAACCTTCATGGCTGGTTAGCTCAGCTGGTTAGAGCATGGTGTTATAACACCAAGGTCAAGGGTTCGGAGTCCCATACCAGCTAGCTGCCCAAACAAACAAATACAAAAAATGAAAATTAAAGCCTATTACAAAAACAAACTGTGCTGTGTAATTCAAAGGAGGCAAGGAAAAAAAAAAAGACAGTATTCCTGTAATTTAATAACTGAACTATATTTATATGCCTCACCCCTACTCAGTATTAGCTTGTCTGCACTATCGTTTTGTCAGTCAAATTTTGCTTTGTGAAATTGAAAAAACAGATCTTGGGGGAGATGTGGCTGCATAGGCCTGGAAACATCTCTGTAATGAGCTAAATAAAGTTAGGCACACAATCATTTTCTGATTTCAGGAAGTGAAAGTGTCAGGGAAACACAAACCCTGAGAAAAAGGCTGAAATTCGTTCTGAGGAATAAAGGAAAAAGTCGAAGGTATTTCCCACGTGTAGATAGATATTGCCCAACCCATAGAGTCACAGAAAGATGAGGAGAAGATAAAATACATCTGCTTCTCCTTCCAAAAATCAAGTTGATGTTTTAAAGATTTAGGTTGAGTCATCATGTGCCAGGGCTGGGGTCAACACCACGTCACTTCCCTTTAAAGAGGGAGTAAAATGGTGCCTCCTCTTCTTTCTACGGGGCGTGTTTTGGGACTTCTCTCTTCCATGGATTTCACATTCAATCTGATTCTATCCGCTCAACATCTTCCAGAAGTTCATTGATGGTTCTGGTTCACTAATGGATGGTGTCTATCCTGTTTGCTGTTGGTTATTGGAGTTATTTTTATTTATTATTTATATTCCTTCTGCATTCAATAATGTTTTGAGAGGAAGAAGAGGTAGTACATATATCCACCCACTATCTTGAGGTGAAACCCATATTGTACCTTCATGTGGCCAGACTCTTGGATAATAAAGATAGTTTGTGACTCATTTGACATAAATCTATATTTGTGATTATAACTCCTAACTCCTGAATCCAGAAATTAAATGGAAAGCATGACATTAATGTGGTCTATTGGGCTGATATTTAGTGCATGTAAAATTGTGTCCTTTTGGGGCCGGCCCATGGCTCACTCAGGACGGTGTGGTGCTGATAACACCAAGGCCACGGGTTCGGATCCTGTATAGAGATGGCCGGTTTGCTCACTGGCTGAGCGTGGTGCTGACAACACCAAGCCAAGGGTTGAGATCCCCTTACCGGTCATCTTTATTATTTTTTTTATTTTTATTTTTTTTAAAAGATGACCGGTAAGGGGATCTTAACCCTTGACTTGGTGTTGTCAGCACCACGCTCAGCCAGTGAGCGAACCGGCCATCCCTATATGGGATCCGAACCCGTGGCCTTGGTGTTATTAGCACCGCACTCTACCGAGTGAGCCACGGGCCGGCCCTTTACCGGTCATCTTTAAAAAAAAAAAAAATTGTGTCCTTTTGGTTAGCCACTTAAAAAAATTATGGTACAAAATATAGTCTGTTGATTATGGGGTAATAATTCTCATCATGATTATCTATAAACATTGTTCCATAGCAAGATAAAAGTGTACAAAATGGAAGACATCTTTCACACTAGATTTTTTTCTAATAATAAACATATGTAAGTTCCATTTTTAAGGTGGAAATACGTTTTAAATAAACAAATATTATTTTATAAAATAAATGTAAAAATACAGACAAGCTCTGAAGACAAAAATCTAATCCAACAAGGAAAATAACCACTGTAAACATTCTAGTGCTTTATCTTTATATTTAAAGTCTTTTTTATCCCCACTTACTAGATCATGGGCATCTCCCCATATCATGAAATGACTGTTTGAAATTCTTGACTGAATGAAAATGGGAAAAAAATATAAAGTGTTCCACAGTTCATAGAGCTGAAATTTTAAACTCTAACTTAATCTCTGGTTTGCTTTTTTTAAAAAGCATTTTAGTGTGTTTAAAAAAAAAAAAAATTCTGACAATGAAGTTATGAAAGATGTGTTTATCAGTCATGATAGATTTAGTTATGCTGTGGTAACAAATAACTCCCACATCTCAGTGGCTTAAAATAACTAAGATTTATTTCTCTCTCATCTACATTTCTATCATGGGTTGGCAGGGGGACTCTGCTCATTGTAGTCATTCAGGGACCTAAGCTAACCAGTGACAGGACTGCCACCATCTCAAGCTTTTCTGGTTACCATTTAAAGAGAGCTCAAGTTTCTCACACTGGCAATTAAATGCTTGGCCCAGGAAGTGACATCCACCACTTCTGTGCAAAACTCACAGGCCAATTGGATTTCATCAAAATTAGAAACTTTTGTGCTGCAAAGCACACCATCAAGAAAGTAAAAAAAAAAAAAAAACACAGAATGGAAGAAATTATTTTAAAATCATATATCTAATAAAGACTCTTGTATTTACAATATAGAAAGAATTCTTACACCTCAATAATAAGACAACCCCATTTAAAAACGGGCAAAAGACACGAATATACGGTTCTCTGCAGAAGATATAATACAAATGGCGAATAAGGACATGCACAGCAGGTCAACACCATTAGCCATCAGGGAAACACAAATGACAACCACAAAAAGATACCACTTCACACTCACTGGGATGGCTATAATCAAAGAGGGACTTGAATCTAGAATACATAAAGAACTCTTACAACTCAATAATAAAAGGGTACACAACTCAATTAAAAATGGGCAAAGGATATAAATAGGCATTTCTCCAGAGAACATATACAATGATCTATCAGCACATGAAAAGATGCTCAACATCACTGGTCATCAGAGAAACACAAATCAAAACACAAAACCACTGCACACCCACTAGGATGGCCATAATCAAAAACAAAGACAATAACAAATGTTGCCTTGTACACTGCTGGTGGAGTGTAAAATGGTGCAGCCCTTTGTAAAACATTCTGACAATTTCTCAAAAGGTTAAACATAGTTACCGAACGACCCAGCAATTCCACTCCTACGTATGTACCCCAAAAAACCGAAAATGTATGTTCATACAAAAACTTAAACATGAACGTTCATAGCAGTATTATTCATAATGGCCAAAAAGTGGACACAACCCAAATGTCCATCAGTTGATGAATGGATAAACAAAATGTGGTATATCTATATAATGAAATAGGATTCCACTATAAAAAGGAATAAAGTACAGATACATGTTACAACATTGGTGAACTTTTAAAACTTCATCCTAAGTGACAGAAGTCAGACACAGAAGGCTACATACTCTATGACTCCATGTAGATAGAACGTCCAGAAAAAGCAAATCTTTAGAGACAGAAAGTAGACTTGTGGATGCCAGAGGCTGGGTGTTGGGGGTAATGGAAGTGACTGCTGATTGGTATGGGGTTTCTTTTGGGGGTGATGAAAATGTTCTGGAATTAGACTGTGGTGATGATTGCCCAGCCTTGTGACTACACTGAAATCCACTGAATTGTACACTTTAAAAGAATGAATTTTATGGTATATAAATTATATCTCAATAAATTAAAATAATTGACTCACAGTAGATTCCTCAATTTCATTTTTAATGAAGGTTTTTTAAAATTAATTTTTTGATTAACAAAAATTGTATGTATTTATGGTGCACAACATGATGTTTTGATATATGTATACATTGTGAATGGCTAAGTCAAGCTAATTAACATATGAATTACCTCACATGCTCACTTTTTTGTAGCAAGAACACTTAAAATCTACTCTCTTTGCAGTTTTCAAGTACACACTACTTTGTTGCTAACTACAGTGTTTCTCAGGATCTGCAGGGGATTGGTCCCCTCCGCCCATACCAAAATCCACAGATACTCAAGTCCAGCAGTGGGCCTGTAGATCCCGCCTTTAGGCTCTCTATTTACGTGGTTCTGCCTCCCACAAATACTGTATTTTCAATCTGCAGTTAAATGCAAAAAATCCACGTATAAGTGGACCTGCACAATTCAAACCCATGTTATTCAAGGGTCGACTGTATAGTCACCACAATATATAATAGATCTTTTAAGGTTTTTAGTGGTGTTTCAATAATTTATGTAATATACTTTTACAATCCTATTTTTATTCTCTCTAATTTAAGCCATAATCTTAATGTAAGACTAAGATCAAACTTTTAAGTCATTGAGCAATTTTATATGTTTTTTTATATATAATGAAATTGTGCAAATTTTATTAAAAATCTGTAATAGATGAATCATTTAAAATTTTTCATATTAAAGAATTAGGAACTGCTCTGGAAGCAATTTCTAAATAATTATAGCACCTGATTCAGTTTATAATTATACCCACATCTGTGTGATTGTTATATCAACAATGATTTTCTTTACTAGACATTTCTATGAGTGTAGGAACCCTGTTTTGCTCCCCATGGACTCTCTAGCACCTAGCAATCTGTGTGACATGTAGCAGGTATTCGATAAATATTTGTGAAGAAATGAATGCACGATTAAAAGAGCTAGAATTTCAAAGCCTTTTCTAAAGCCATTTGGTTTTCTGATCAATGATAAAAGATACTAATACAGAAGTGAGGTAATAGTTAAATTCATAGAATGAAAAAGAGTGGAATGGTGGTTGCCAGGGGCTGGGGCAGGGGACATGGGGGAGTTAACTAATCCACCGGCATAAAGTTTCAGTCAAGCAAGATGAATACGCTCTGGAGAGCTGCTGTACAACGTTGAACTGCAGTCAATGATAATGCATTGCACACGTAAAGATTTAAGAGGTTTAACCTCATGGCAGGTGTTCTTACCACTATCACAACAAAGAAGGGGAGGACGAGGAGATAAGATGGAGAGAAATAAAAAGTACGTCAATATCCTGAAACTGACCTTCTCTCTGTTTTGATAATTTGCCTTTTTAAATTGTTGGGCATATCTGGTCATCTTCCAATATTTCTTAAAGATGACCAAGTGCAATTTGGGGTTTATATCTGACTGTTCTTTTGGTGTCTTAAAATATTTTTTACCCAGGGCTGGCCCGGTGGCGCACTGGAGAGTGCGCCGCTTGAGAGCGCGGCGGCGCTCCCGTCCAGGGTTCAGATCCCATGTGGAGACTGGTTCCCGCTCACTGGCTGAGCGCGGTGCGGGCGCAACACTGAGGGTTGCAATCCCGTTGCCAGTCCCGTCAAGGGTTCGGATCCCATGTGGAGACTGGTTCCCGCTCACTGGCTGAGCGTAGTGCGGGTGCAACACCGAGGGTTGCGATCCCATTACCGGTCAGTAAAAAAGACAAAAAGGAAGAAAAAAAAAAATTTTTTTACCCGGTCTTAGACTAAAATTAAATCAAGTAGTTAGGAGTTCTCTGGTTATTTTCTTCTCTATTTGAGGGCTTTAATTCCTTTTCATCATTTTTTTTTCTTTCTAAGTTTGAAAATAATTTTTCCTACCCTTGAACGTAGTGTACCGTAGTGGCTAAGACGGCAGGCTCTGGAATCAGACTAGTACTCACGTTCTGGCTCTGATGCTTAATAGTTGTTTGACCTTTAGGTCTCTCATACCTTATTTTTCTCATCTGTAAAATAGCAAAAATACTAGGACCCACCTCAAGAGTTGTTGTGAGGAGTAAATGCATGCATTTAAATAATGCATTTAAAACAGTCTCAATAAATTTTGCTTTCTATTATTATTAGCCTGATGGTGAAGCCAGATATTAATTTATAGTTTTCTAACTGTCAGGTAATAGGTTTAACTCTTCCTAGTTTGTTGTCATACTATAATCATGGCTTAAATTATTAATCCTATCTTTAGTGTTCGTGTTAGTCTATAGAAGCTTTGGCTCGCTGAAGGATTTAGTCTTTATTGGCCAACTGAGATTGTCCTGAGAGGGGCTTGAAGGAAGTGAATACACAGGCCATCTGAGAACCTGTTTAAAGACTTGTGCTTTTTAAACAGAAGAAAGGAGGAGTAAGTGACAGGGGCAAGGTGGGGTGGAATGGAAGAAGTGGTGGCACAATGCAGCCCTTCGGCTACTTAAAGGATTGCCATGTTGACGTGGAGTTGACTTGTTCTTTGTGGTGATGGAAGAAAGAGCTGGGACCCCTGGATAAGTTTTGATTTGGTATAAAGAAGGAATTTCTTATAGTCAGAGCTTTCCAAACCTACCTTAGTATAAGCCACCAGCTTCTCTGTCCTGCTCCACTACCATAATCTCCCAACTTGTTTCCCACATTCCTCCAATACATTAGTTACGTTGCAGCCAAAGTGATCCCTTCAAAGCACAGATATGATCCTATCATTTCCCTGCTTATAAACCATTCAGTGACTTCCAGCCATTGTTTGAATAAAGACCAAACTCTGTATTTTGGCCTGTACAGTTTACCGGGTCTGACCCTCCCACCTCTCCAGCCTCATCTCACAGGATGCTCCGCCTTGCTCACAATGGTGCAGCCAACTGGTCTCCATCATTCACTTCCTCAAACTCCCCTCAAGGCCTTAGAACATGTTTTTATCTCTGCTTAGAACACTCTGCTTCTATTTTATCCAGTGAGCGCCTACTTTCCCTCCAGATGTTAATTCAACCATCTCGTTCTCAAGGAAGCCTTCCTTCAATGTCCTGTCTTGATCTATCAGATGTTCTCATAGCAGCATGCAGCTCTTCCCATTGTTATAATTTAATGGTATTTGTATGAATTTTTGATTAGTTCATGAAACGTCCATGGTTACAGAGATCATGTCTTTTTCTTTTTATCCTTACCTGAATCCTCAGCATGGAGCACAGTGCCTGACACATAGCAAGTGCTCAATAAATGCTTCTCGAATGAATGCATGAACAGCTGACTGAGCCAAGTGGGAACTGATCCCTTTCACTGGAGATGTTTTAAACTGAGATAATGCAAACTCAAAGCTTCTCTTAGAATCCGGGAGTCTATCATTCCCAGACCCTCGTGATAAAGGTTACTTGGCTAAGAAAATGGTAGTGAGCTCACTGAGTTGTTCTGTTCAACCTCTGAACCAGTGCCACCGTGTGCAGTCGAAAAGTGCCTGAGCGCCACCTAGTGAGCGGAGGAAACACTCCTTTTTGCCATTTATTATTCACTCTATGACGTGCACTGCTCAACACCATTCACATAGGCTATGATGTCAGTGTGCCCTGTGGAGTTGTGTAACATGGTGTCTGTGGACCTCAAGGAGGTCACAAGTTTTTGGTGAACACAGATGCGTAAACAAAAGCTTACAGGTACATGTGATAAGGTAAACTGGGTGTGTGTTTTCATGAGGAATACTGCTTACTGTGGTTATTAGGTAGGATTTTAGGCTCAGAGAAAAGAGTAGTAGAAAGGAACTAATTGAAGGATTAAGGGAGAGAGGGAACAAGTCATGGATCAGGACCCTACAGTAAAGAGGAAGAGATGGAGGGGCTGGCCTCTCTTTGAATTGGGAGAAGGCTGCAGTTTTTCTTTAGGGTTAGGAGGACAGGGTTCAATCTCTCACTATCTCACTGCCTCTGAGGACTGTGACTGGAGCACCTGTTACGTGCTGAGAGAAGGGATCAGCCACTGGAGCCCCCTGCGTCAGGAGTTTGTTACTGATCCCAATTTGGGCCAACAATCTCTTCCATATCAAATGTGAAGTCTTGTTTCAGAAGAGGAAGAGCAACCATTTCTGTGAGGGGTAGGAGCAGCTGGCCAGGTAGGCACCTGCATGTCACGTCAAGGCCAGGGAAAGAGCAGTGGTGTGTGTGTGTGTGTGTGTGTGTGTGTGTGTTGAATCTGGGATTAGAAAAAGGCCAAGTGGGTTCTGACATTAGATGAATTCCATCTCTCAGGGGTTCAGGGTTCCTGCAGGTTAAGGAGCAGGACTCTAGGGTCTTATAATTTGGGGACCAAAAGGCAATAGGGGCTGAAAGTAGTCCCAGGCTGTATGTCCACAGATGACAATCTGCACTGTCACATTGTAGGGGGGTCATCTGTACCACTGCCTCCAAAGGAGTTGCTCAGGATGAGACATGTCTAAAGCTCAGAGAAAGCACATGTTGTGTGAATTGAGTACAACTTTTCCACTCATATCTTGCATAGAGTTTGTTGCAAGAGCATTGTGGGGCTTTCCCGTCGGTACCTTCTCTACAGGCCACTCACCCAGAGTTTAATAGTCTTAAAATAATCTGGCTAGAGTTCACTGCATTTATTAAGGACTTTTACATAATGCTCCCAGCTCATGGGAGCAAAGCTGATAGCAAAGCCAAGATTAGGAAGCATGGAGATGCTTATTCATCCATTTTCCGCATTAAGCCACCCTATGTGCAAATGGGTTCTCCAACCCCCTTCCTATCTTATAATGGTGGTGTTGTCTTTGTTCAGCTACCTCACTGAGGTGTCAAAATAGCTTTACTTGTTCTGCAAAAGATAAAAATGAATTGAGAAACAACTTAGCCTACATAACATTAAGGGCTAATAAAATTTTTAAAAAATTGTTATCAAGACAAATATTCCCAGCTTTTAAAAATGGGGGTCTAGGTTGGGTTCCCCAAGAAGCAGGCTCTGAGATAGAGATTCACGTGCAGGAGGTTTGTTGTGGAGTGATCTGGAGAGCAACATCCAGGGCTGGGTGAGAGAAGCAGGATCCATCAGGGGGTGGAGGTGAATTGCGATGCAGTTGCAATGAAGACCTTCGCAGATTTTATGGGGAGCTGAGACGATCCTTCAACTTTGTCACGTCTTGAGGTAAGGGGGCCAAGTCTTTGTGTGTCCCACCTTAAAATATTGATCAGCTGCCCTGAAGAGATGGGGCATGACTTTGGTCTAGTTAACTCTCTTTAGCTGAAACCAGGTCCCAGGGAGGCACTCAGGGGAGAGCTATCAGCCATCAACCCTGAGCAAATGATTGCATCAGCCCTGAAAGGGCCATTTGGACAGTGCACCACAGCATCCATTACAATGTGCAAATGACAAGAAGAGACAATTCAAATAGGAAGAAATCATTTTTACAATGAGAACGTGAAACAAACGTTTGACATTGTTAGTAATTAAAAGTGCAATATTTCACTCTTAGCCTATCAGGTTCATGATTTTTTAAAAAAAGATTGGCCATGGATAAAAGAATTATAACTGGCATAGTTTTAGATCCTGGGGTAGTTTTGGATGATGGATTTAAGATTTGGAACACTGGTAGCCAAAGCTAAGGAAATAAATATGATCACTTAGAATGAGTGTTTGTAAAGAACCAAATAATCCTACCAGCTGAGGGGAAAATTAATATGAGATACATAGTACCAAATGTATTCAAGGAAAGCTTAATACCATGTGCTTGAAAGGCTTTTTCCTATGGGAATTTACAGAATTTAGAGCTCAGCTCTGAAGTCCACAGGAGGGCAGACACTTCGGTGAATATTCCTAAACCACAGGGTAAGGAAATTTGGCTGTTTAGTAGGGATGTTACGAGGCCCAAGTCCGGCTGCCTGCCCCATACAAAAACCCTGTCTTGGCTTGCCAAAATCTGTTACCTCAGGGCATTCAACACTTGGCTTAGGCTCACCAGAATCTTGTTACTGAACCCAAGTCTGGTTGCCTGCCCCCAAACAAAAACAAACAACACAAAAGTCAAATGTTGGTGAAAATGGAAGTCAGCTTTAATTCAGGGGTACTGGTGACCTGAGGAGAGATGTTAGGCTAACCCATCTCTCCGGTAAACCTGAGGGAGAGTGTCCAGACTAAAGCCATCTCACAGACTTAGGTTTACTGAGGGGTTCTTAAAGAGGGGCCAAGGGAATGGAACGTGGGAAATGAAAAGCAGGAGGGAGGGGGATGTGTGTGCAGGGGCTGCCTGCAAGGAGCCAGGCGCAAGGTCTCACCAAGGCTCTGTCTGGTTCTGTTCTCATGTGTGATGTTATCTCAGGGTCCTGCTGGATTCTGATTTGCTGCAGGGTAGAATCAGCATAGGTTTACTGGTGTCTCTCTTGGTTTCTCAGAGTCTGGATAGTATGTGTCTAGTGGCAAGTATGCAACTCCAGGCTGTCTAGAAAACAACTTTACATTTATGTCAATAATGTCATCTTGCCCCCTAACCAAGATTCAAAATAGCAAATAACCATGGGAAAAGAGGGAACTCAGAGAAAAGCATGCTAAGAAAAAAAACTGTGCCCTTTTCTAAAGCCCATGTGGTTTTGGTTCCCAGCATGGCTGCAATGGAGAGGAGCTTGAAAAGCATAAGAGTAATGATGAAGTTCATTGTGAGTTAAGCTGTGCAATGATTAATTATCTTTCACAACTATCAGTGACAAGAAGTTAGAGAATACCTCTGACTACTGGGGTTAAAATATAACTTATGCCAGAAAGAGAAATAATAATAAAGTTCTGTTAACCTATCCAAATCTCAAATCCCATGAAGAATTGTTCTGGATGTTGTGCTGGAGAAAGGTTACACCATCTATAGCAGAGAAATATACACCATTCAGAAAGCAGTTTCTGATGTGCTATTGGGCCCCCGTGGAGATGGAGCATCTGACCAACAGACATCAGATGACCACACGACAAGAACAATCCATTATGAGCTGTTTTCTTGCAGGCTACCAAATCATAAGGTTGGGTGGGCCCAGCAGCAATCCATCATGAGATGGAAGTGGTTCACTGGGATAGGGCAGGATAGGGCCAGAGGGCACAAGCAAGCTGCAGGAGCAGGTGGCCCAGATTCTGTGTCATCCAGTGCCTCTCTGTGAGCCACAGCCACATAGGGGGGGTCTCTTTTAACAGCTGATGGAGGGGGAAAAAAGTTGAACTTGGTTCACAAACAGGTCAATTCAATATCTCAGTGCAATCCAAAGCACTGCTACTGCAGCATAACACCACGCAGGTGTGGTTCTGAAAGCTAGCAGCGAGAAATCCTCCCAATGGAGAAGTCTCTGGGAGGTATACCTGGTCATACAAGGGTACTTCAAAATTCATGGAAAATGGAATTGAAAGATAACACAAATCCTTCTGTATTAGTCAGGTTCTCCAGAGAAACAGAATCAATAGGATATGTTATAAATATACGAGAGGGGATTTTTTTTTTTTCCTTTTTGTCTTTTTTCGTGTCCGGCAACGGATCGCAACCCTCAGTGTCGCGCCCGTACCGGACCGGGACCGGCAACGGGATCGCAACCCTCAGTGTTGCTCCCGCACCTCGCTCAGCCAGTGAGCGGGAACCGGTCTGTATGTGGGATCTGAACCCCCGGCGGGAGCGCTGCCGCGCTCCCAAGCGGTGCACTGTAGCGGTGCGCCAGCGGGCCAGCCCGAGAGGGGATTTTTTAGGGGAGTTAGTTCATGCGATTGGGAAGAGAAGTCCCACGATAGGCCGTCAGCAGACTGGATGTCGGTAGTGTGGTTCAGTCCAAGTCTGAAGGCCTCCAAACCAAGTAAGCCAACGGTGCTTGTCGGTGTCAGTCCTGGAACCCTGGAGCTCTGATGTCCATGGACAAGAGGGAAAAGTGTATCCCAGCTCCGGTGGATAGAGAGAGAGATTAACCTTTTTTCTCCATTTTTTATTCTCTCCAGACCCCCAGTGGATTGGAAGGTTCCTGCCCATATTGAGGGCAGATCTTTCCCATCCAGTTCATTCAGGCTGTCATGCCAATCTCTTCTGGAAAAACCCTCATGGACACACCTAAAAAGATAGCTTTACCAGGTTTCTCAGAATTCCTTAATCTAATCAAGTTGACACCTAGAATTAAGCTTCACACCATCCATGAACTTTTTGAAAACCCCTCGTGTAAGTTTCCCAAGGTATGAATATACATAGTTTCATGAGAGGTAGCAAATGGTGTGGCTGGTGGGTTAGGGGTCTGGAAGGAGATAAATTAGAAGATCAGAGACAAGAAGGTCTGTGAAAGAGGCATGTGCTGGACTTATGGGAGGTGTGAAGACCTTGGTTTCACATGTGCATTAGCTCACTAGAGTATTCATTGTAGAAGAGGTGCTATGCAACCAATGTAGACCAAGTGACTCAGCCAATTGACATCATTTGGCTTCTAGCATTAGCTACCCAGGTATTGGCATAATGAGTGCATTAACAGAGTAGTCATGGTCGTAGGAATGGAGGCTATGCATTGGCCCCGAAGCTGATCTAGCTGTTGCTTCTGCTGAAAGTCCAGCCTGTCAGCAGTAGAGACCAACAACAACCCCCTGATACAGCATCCTCGCCTAAGGCAAGCAGCC
The DNA here is from genome assembly GCF_000696425.1 of Galeopterus variegatus. Classification (NCBI taxonomy): domain Eukaryota; kingdom Metazoa; phylum Chordata; class Mammalia; order Dermoptera; family Cynocephalidae; genus Galeopterus; species Galeopterus variegatus. The sequence goes on from NW_007731689.1 coordinate 96,597, forward strand.
ACTTGGTGGCAACTTGACTACGCTTCATCCCTTGCACAAAGGGTAGCTACAATCCTGGCCAGGATCAACTCACATTCAGTATATGGCTTTATCTTTTATGATCCAGGGCCACAGCCAGCACCATGATCTGAGACGTTATAGAATGTTTGATATCAGTAAGGGATCAAAGCTCAGTGTCCCACATTACAGCAAGAATTGTAGTTGGCTCATGATCATGGGATCCACTAATTCTATCACATACTTTCCCAGATGCCAGCCTATTAGAGTGGTAGAATGGCCTTTACAGACCAGTCGAGATCTCAATTTAGAATTAACACCTATAAAGATGAGGTATCCTCCAGGGTGCCCTAACTCAGTGGCCACTATATGGTGCTATTTCCTGTACCCAGAAGGTAGAATACAAGATCTGGAAACTGAGGGATAGAAGTAGGAGTGGCCCCACTTCCCATCACTCTCAGTGATTCTCTTGGAAAATGTGTGCTTCCCACCCCTGCAGCTTTAGTCCTGCAGGTCTAAAAGGGGCCACTTCCACCAGAGGACACACTAGTATCCCATTGAAATGTAAATTATGACTGTTGTTGGGGCATTTCTGGCAATATGTGTCAAGAGAACAGCAGGCAAAAAGGGAAATGCAGGGGTAATTAGGGCTGCTGCTACTCAGTGGGAGCAGGAAAGAATACCTTTGGTGCCCAGGATATCCTTGAAGTGTCTCTGGGTGTTCCTATGCCTGATTTTAACAGTAAATGGACAAATACAGTAGCCATGGCTGAGAAAGACACAGTAAACCAAGGCTCAGACACCTTAGAGATGATGATCTGGGTCCCCTCACCAAGTGAGTCACCTAGAGCAGCAGAGGTACTAGCCAGGAGTGAAGGGAATATAGGATGGGAAACGGAGGAGGGGACGAGCAGTACCGTTTATAGCTTCAGATAGCTGCAGCAGTGGGGTCCACAGTTCATCCTACTAATCTTTCTCTTGTAAGTTTCCCAGCAAACTAAGCCAACCAGAATTATGGGAAGCCACTCCCAGATGGATCTGAGAGGTGTGAGAGGTGAGCTGCATTGGATATTGTGGTATTGAAAGGGACCTTAGCCAGAAAAACAACCATTTTGGGGGTGACTAAGACCAAGCAGAACATTTCAGTCAGCCCTTAACTTGGAAACTGATAATTTTCAATTCCTTGAGGTTAGCAGAATTGAGAGACTGCCAGAAGATGAAATCACTGCCTCTTAAATGCTGATTTACTTCAGAGGGGGTGCCCCTACAATTCAGGACTGAAACTAAGTTTCTTGCTTTTCTTACCTCTCTAATTAGCTGCAAGACGACTTCTCTGGTTGTAAACTCCCCCTCTTACTTAAAGGAAAACTTTATCCATGTTAATTAGAAATCCAAGTCAGGTATTTTTATAATGTTTGACTAAGGTTATTATCCTTGAGCTCTCCCTAGGAGATAAGGACTCCAATCTTGAGGTAACATCAAGGGCTTGAAGCTGACCACAGACTCTGTGACGCTGAAGTTTCCAGTCCATCATGGGACCCTGACATGTGACTCAGACCATCTGCTGCTCCCAGACTCCCCCCTTTCCCTTTTTTCTTTAGAACAAAGACCCTTACCTCCATCTTCCAGCCTCTTCCCATTTATAAGCCCCAGAACAGGCATCAGAAGGCGGGAAGATTTTAGCCGGGACATCCCCCAGATGCTGGTTACCTGAGTAAACCTTCTAATCCTTGCACCAACTTCTGGACTTCCGAGTCATTTGTTTAATGCGAGAGGGCAAGCAGAGCCTGGTCTGGTGGTAACAGTATTCACTCAGATGCCCTCCTCAGGGCCAGTGCCCCTAATCCCCAGCTTCTGGAAATATTAGATAACAACGGCCCACAGCTGAGTGAACATGAGCTCATATCCCTTTGGGAACTTGTAGGAAATGTTGAGAAAGCTCCAGACGTTCCTAAACTGTAGAACAGGAGTTCAAGCTCGTGTTCTCTAGAGCTTAGAGGGCTGGAAGACCTCATGTAGTAACTGGATTACAATAATGCAGAATTAACAGGGAAGTTTGGAAATGGAAGCTGACTTTAAGTTTCTGGGATTGGAAAGAGAATATAGGTATCAAGCACAATTTTTGTATCATCTGCGGATGTCTGATCAAAACTATAACGTCCTTTTGGGGACTGACATGTTGAAAGGGTAGCGATCCCAGGTCTGGATAACGTAACCAATATTTCTTGGATGATATCTGAGGTCAGAAATGCCTCTTGGGAGAAAACTCAGGTACAGACTATCAAGAAGCTGATATGAATCAGGAATATGAAGTTCTTTTCGAGTGCTGTTGGGTCTCATTGTCATACTAACGCTCTGTTCTCTGCTAACGATCCTATGGCAACTGCCTTGCAGCTATTCCTCTTCAAAAACACTGTGGGCAGGAAGGGAAGGCCTGAAATGTCTATGGAAAGTAACCTGTTAATGGGGACACATCTGTCACTGAGCTTAAAGGTGCAAAAGGAGACAGAGAACCTTTCTTGCTATCTCCAGGGATTGGGAGAGAGGCCTCAAAGTCATATTTATAGGCTTTATCCCTCTTTTGGGTTGTAAATAACATGATCTCATACTTAGGGGAGACCTTATTTTGTCCACAGGCAGCAGTTTAGAGTATGCTGTGCCCCTGAGGTTTCTTGGACTGGTCATTCCTGACAGTGTGAGGCTTTTGCCAGCTATGGATGAGGGATGTGTCTCTCTCATGACCAGCTGCCCTTTGGTGTCCACACTGGAGTAGCTCCAGAGGAAGTCCTGGGCAATGACTTCTTCCTTCCGGGCCGGCATCAAACCCTGCCTACATTCTTTTTTTTTTTTTTTTTTTTTTTTTTTTTTTTTTTCCATGTCCGGCACCGGATCGCAACCCTCAGTGTTGCCCCCGTACCGGACCGGGACCGGCAACGGGATCGCAAGCCTCGGTGTTGCTCCCGCGCCTCGCTCAGCCAGTGAGCGGGAGACGGTCTGTATGTGGGATCCGAACCCTCGGACGGGAGCGCCGCCGCGCTTCCCAAGCGGCGCACTATCCAGTGCGCCACCGGGCCGACCCGAAACCCTGCCTACATTCTGTATGACATTGCTATTATTCCCATGCTTCAGGTGGAAATCTGCCTAGTGTTTGAAGTAGTCTGGTAGTTGGAATATGTTTAAGATCTGACCTGAATGTGACCAGAAAAGTCCAAGTGTATTCAGGAAAAAGACCACAGGAATATCAAGCCTAATTTTGTCAGGCAAATCATGTGAACACAAAACTTTATCATGCTGTATTTGAGAAAATACTACCTTTAGGTAACCGGCATGGCTTCATCTACTGCTATATACAATTTTCTTCATGCATTCCTTCATTCAGTGAACTCTTGTTGAGCACCTGCTTGTGCAAGGCACTTGCAATGTTAGGGAGACAGTCCACAGACCACACTAACATCTGACACCAATTGCAATTTGGCGGGGTTCCCAAGACCACCCTCATGTTTGATAATTTACTTGGAGGACTCACAGAACTCACTGAAAGCTGTTAATACTCACAGTTATGGTTTATTACAGCAAAAGGAGACGGATTAAAATCAGCCAAGGGAAGAGATGCCTAGGGAAAGGTGTAGGAAGCTTCCAAGAGTGGAGTCTGCAGGTTGTCTCCTTTCTCAGTGGACTCATGGATAGCGCTACTCTCCTGGCAACAGTGTGCTACAACGTGCATGGAGTATTGCCAACAGGAATCTCACCTGAGCCTTGGTCTCCTTAGTTTTTATTGGGGCTCCATCATGCAGACCTGGTCGACAGCCTGCATGACCGATCTTTAGTCTCCAGCCCCTCTGGAGATTGATCTGATACTGCCTGGCCCAAAATGTCCATCATAAATCACACTGTTAGATTGACTGGTGTGGCCCAAGGTCCCTAGGTAGACAAAGGCACTCATATTAGGTAGAACATTCTAAGGGCCTAGAGATCACCTAAGGGCAAAGGTGAGACTCCCCTTTGGGAAAGATTAATTCTTTGCTACAGAGAAATTTTAGGCTCTGGGGATGCAGCAGTAAGCAAAACAGATAAAAATCCCTTCCCTCTTGGTGTCCACTATCACATTCAGAATAATGCCCCAAAGTAGCCTGCTCCAAGTCCCCACTTGCCTATTAGCCTGAAGTACATTATTTGCCCAGGAACAGCTTCCCAAATAGAACTAGAGACCCTTGGAAATATAACCCAAATATATTACTCATATTAGGATCACTTATTCTTTTGGGATCCTTAGGTAAAAGAGGAGAGTTTTTTTTTTATAGATGAACAGAACACCTGCCAGAAGTCCCTTCATGTGGGGTTCCTGCAGCCAAGCTGTTGGGCTCCTAGTGACAGAATTCTTTCTTTTGTACTTTAGCTCTCTCCTTTCCCTAGTGTCAAACCCTGGACATCATACCCTATGCTTGGAATGACTGCTAACTCCCAACCCCAGGCTTTGTGGTTCCACCTGGTCTGTCCTGCCAGTCTTCTTTCTCTGTGGTGGCTCTATCATTCCAGTTTGGAATCTGTCATTTCACATTCCTTCAGGGGTTCAGTCCATCTGACAGATCTGAATACATGTTCTCTGCTCTTGGGTACCCAGGGAACTAGCATCTGATTCATAGCTGAGAAAACCAAAGTGGCCATGGAACAGTAGAGTATGCATGTGGAAAATAAGGGCACTTCCTCCAAAGGCAGAGCAAAGCCCATGAACTGTCGTAAATGGTGGCAGGGATGTTGGTCTGGATTAACAAGGATCCTGCCAAGAGGATGGCCTGTCAGGGGAGGTCCTGGGAGCTACTACAGGAAGATGCTAGGTAGAGATGGGGGAATATGGATAGCAAGAAGCCAGTCAAAGGAGCACTTCCTACAGCATGGAAGTGGTAGTCAGAGGAATCTTTCAGGGGAGCCCACTTGAGAAAGAGTGAGCTTTAAACACTGGCCACGTCTAGAGAGTACGAATGTCTTATGATGGTATCAGCCAAGTAGGAACTTTTTTGCTCCTCTCTGTTCCTTCTGTTTCCCTGCACTTTAATCCCAGAGAGGCCAGAAGCTGCACTTAGGAATCTGAGAGAGGATTAATGGGGACAAGAGAAAAAGACACTTCCCAGGAGCCTGCAGTTTGCTTTCAGGGGCCTCAGCCCAAGGAGAAGGGAGAAGACTCATCTTTAAAAAAAACATTGAAATGTGGGTTAATACATTGCAGTAAACATTCTAATTTCAAAATCAAGACTGTATTTGTGACTTAAAGTAAACCCTGGCATATAAAGGTGTGTTTTATTAAATTATACATTATTGATGAGGACACTGTGTACAGACAAAAGAGGGTAAGAGATTCATTTCTCCTTTTCTTCGTCCTTGCATAACATTTTGATCTTATCTTCCTTGGCCTGCAGCCACCCCTGTCACTCACATGCTTTTGATGTTTTTGTACCAGTGGGCTAAGAACGATCAGCCAGGAGCATCCCACAAGCCTCGTCTGTTTATAGTTTGGACAATATCCCACGAGAATCCACTTTATTTTGGATGAGTGTGTACTTAAAGTGGAAAGTGTGTTTATTAATATTTGCGCTCCTCTCATACAAAGCCATATAAAAATTTCTCAGCATGTTGATTGGTCTAGATGTTGTTTCCATAGTTAAAATGATATATAATTTAGCTTCTCACGATCTATTATTATATAGCATGAATTCTGTTAAATGTAAGCACTCATATTCCAATCAAATAGTTGAAAAGAACAATTTCTCTATTCATATTTTAGTATAAAAGTCTTTTTACTTAAAAACATTATCTGAGGATCAACAGAATAGTTGCTTAATTTCAGTATTTCCATGCAGGAGTTCCTTATCTTTCTCATTTGCTCATGCCCCATCAAAACTGTTAAGGATTCTGGCATTTGGTAAATAAAAGCCAGAGACATTTAGTTTACAAGTAGCTGTTAAATCAAATTAATGCATAATACTATAGTATAATGACAAATCATCTTAATGTAATTGTGTAATCTGCATTATCCCAGACTGTTTTTGCCAGTGCAAGTCTATTTGGTAAACAAAAGGGAAAACATGGCTATTGAAGCTATCTCTTCCTCTGTGTTTGAAACGATCATTAAAAGATTTATCTTCCTCTCACAAATAGTGGCAATTTGGAGAAATCTCAGAACAAATAAATATTCCAAATCAATAATGCTAGATAATTTTCTGTTTTATAAATAGGAAGTTGGCCCAGGTTGGCTGTGGCAAGAGCAACCTTGGTTCAATGTGCAAAACATATTGCATATCATAATATCATTTGATATACAAACTATACTGTGAATTTCTTTAAAAGTTTTTGTTATATTTTATGCCAAAAGATGCTTGGGTTGTGGTGCTTTTATTATATTGCTTGTAAGTGAAATGACGTATGCACCCCTGTAGAAACATACCCAATGCAAAAACTGTTAGCAATTTGATTAAATTGTAGAATCAGATAATAAATTGTTTCTACAGAAATTTCCAAAGGGGACAGAAAAGCAAAGGATATGCCTAAATAAACATTTTAAAGGGAAATATTCTGATTCCTGGATTTTAAGCAACCCTTCTGGCCACAGTCTTTCTTGAAGGCTGGATCCTCAGCCATTCAAAGTCTGTCCTCACCCTTTCTTTTTTCTTTTTCTTTGTGTTTTAAACCTTATTTTATTGTGGTAAAAACACTTAACATAAGATCTACTCTCTTAAATTTTTAAATATGCAGTACCTTATTGTTGGCTATAGGTATAAAGACTATAGGTAAAATTTTAAGTGAACAGTGCACTGTTGTTGACTACAGGTACAACGGCTATAGGTGCAGAAGAGAACAGAGAAGCTCGAGAGGGCTGTCGTCATTCTTTCTCACCTGGACTCTTGCATTAGGTTGCCAAATGTCCCCCTGACTCCAGTGTTGTTCTGCTCCAGACTCTCCTCTCACAGCATATCTACCCAAGGCAGAGTTCTAAACATGTGACTCCCTTGCCTAAAACTCTTCTGTGGCTCCCTGTTTTCTGCAGGAGAGAAGCTCCCAAGTCTCTTAGCATCAAGACCTCTTGTGGTTTAGCCACTATGTACCTGTCCAGCATTATTACTCCTACTAGACCCGCAGTAAGCTCTCTCTCTAAGCTCAGATAGCTGAGTTGTCTAACATCTCATTCAGATCAAAGTTTTGTAGGGCCTGAAGCTTATGTAATTTGGGGACCTCCTTAACAAAACTCAAAATTACCCAAACAAAATTAGATGCAAAGGGAGTACTTGTAATTGTATGAGAAAATAAATCACAACAAATTACAAATTTCTCAAAGCTAAAATATACTTCAAATATCAGAAAACTCAGAAAAATTAAACATTTTCATTAATTAACTGTCTGACACATCTCTGCATTTTTTTTTTTCTTTTTCAGGTTTGTTGTATAATCTTTGATCGCCTTTCAATGTGACAATAACTTT
>NW_007731689.1:104108-105315 GCF_000696425.1 Galeopterus variegatus
AAGCTTATGTAATTTGGGGACCTCCTTAACAAAACTCAAAATTACCCAAACAAAATTAGATACAAAGGGAGTACTTGTAATTGTATGAGAAAATAAATTACAACAAATTACAAATTTCTCAAAGCTAAAATATACTTCAAATATCAGAAAACTCAGAAAAATTAAACATTTTTATTAATTAACTGTCTGACACATCTCTGTATTTATTTTTTCTTTTTCAGGTTTGTTGTATAATCTTTGATCGCCTTTCAATGTGACAATAACTTTTTAATTCATAGTTTAGAAAAGTTTCTTTTGAGTTCATGACCTGTTGATAATGCCATAACTTTCTAGGATGTTTTCGTCAAATGTGGGAGATTCTATCAATTTTCTTTCAAATATGTGCAGTGACTAATATTACATAGTCTTTGAATTAATGACACTTGTAAATCTGTTTGTGAATGATGTCCTCATTGTGTCAAATTATGAGTTTTCTTTGTCGACATCAGAATTTCATTTCAAATCATCAGGATATTTATTTATTTATTTTTTGTGACCGGTAAGGGGATTGCAACCCTTGGCTTGGTGTCACCTGCACCACGCTCAGCCAGTGAGCGCACCGGCCATCCCCATATAGGATCCAAACCCGCGGCCTCGGCACTCCCAGCGCCGCACTCTCCCAAGTGAGCCACAGGGCCGGCCCATCATCAGGATATTTAAATCGATTTTTTCCAGTATGTTCACTCTTCTTTATTAATTGGATTATCAAATAATATAATAACCTATTCATGGTGAATCAATTTCAAATCCAATGGAACTTCTTTATATCCAGCATCTCAAAGTAATGATGAGGTTTTTATTAGCAGATAATCCATGCATGGTTAGAGCAGTCATCCTGGAGCTAGCCTGGGCAACACTAAACGGACACTTCAGCTGCAAATGGCTATCCTACATTTGAAGATGGATTTGGGGTCCTGCCACCCCAAAGAATTGCAAATAAAAGCAAAGGGAATAGTTTACCAAATCTCTCTGTGCACATCATCCAGCTTCAGTAACTAACAACATTTGCCAGTCTTATTTTATCTGTTCTTGCCCCCACGTTTTAAAATATTTACCAGAATAGTGCAAAGCAAGTCCTAGATGTCACATCATTTTATTGAGAAATACTTCAGTGTGTATGAACACCTCACCATTATTACACCTGACAAAAATCGACATAATTCCTTTA
>NW_007731689.1:105708-107132 GCF_000696425.1 Galeopterus variegatus
TTCAGTGTGTATGAACACCTCACCATTATTACACCTGACAAAAATCGACATAATTCCTTTACATTAGGTAATATTCAAATTTCTCTTATTGCCTCAAAAGAAGCATTTTATTCAGCTGAATTATTTGAATCCAAAGTCCACCATGACATTTGATTATTGTTTCTTAAGTCTCTCTCTCTCTCTTTTTCTTTTGTTGATTCCCTAAAACAGTCACCACCTTCTTACCCCCTTTCTTTAATGGAGAACTGAGGCATTGACATTGTAGAATGCCCAATATGACATTCTCAATTTGCTGGCTGCTTTCACTCTCTCTCACATCTCCTGAAATGATTAGTTAGAACTAGAGGTTTGGTTAGATTCAGGCTCAGTTCTTTTTTAGGTACGAAGCCTTCACAGCTGGTGCTGAGCACTTTCGGCTGCACCACATCAGCAGGCAGTGTCTGGTTGTCCTACTTTGAGCGATGCCAAGACTAATTAGTAGGTTCACTGGGCGACAGTCTGATTCATCCATTATAAAGTCCCTGTCACCTTTTCTCCTAGTGGTTTTAGCATCCACCAATGATTGTTGTCTATAGAGGGTACATTGCTCACCAGGAGCTGCAAAATGTCTGTTTTCTGATTCTACCATTCCTTCTTCATTTATAATCTAGAATGCTTCTGCGAAGAGATATTTCCCCTCATACTCTGAAATACAGATTGTATGAAAAGTGAGGTCAATATTTGATTCTTTTTCTTTATTTATCAATCAGTGAAGATTGATGAAATTAAAAAAAATTTTTTTAATTATCTGTATTAGTCCGTTTGTGTTGTTATAACAGAAATACCTGAGACTGGGCAATTTATAAAGAAGAGAGGTTTATTTGGCTTATGATTCTGGGACAGATGCATCTGGCATGGGCCTCAGGCTGCTTCTGCTCATGGCAGAAAGTGGCAGGCAGCTAGTGGGTACAAGCAGATCACATGGCGAGAGGAAACAAGAGAGAGAGAGAAGGTGCCAGGGTCTTTTAAACAACCAGCTCTCCTGGGAACTAATAGAGTGAAAACTCACTCAGGCCCCCCTGTCCCCAGGGAGAACATGAATCCATTCATGAGGGATCCATCCCCATGACTCACTTTCCAACACTGCCACATTGGGGATCAAATTTCCACATGAGTTTTGGAGGGGATGACACATCCAAACTCTGTCATTATCATTATGGGATCATGACTCCATTGGAGTCATTATTCCTTTGGGTGCTTGAATTGCCCCATTTTAAGCCAGTGGGTACCCCCCTTGAGATGGCTCCTGAGTGCTTATTGACAAGACCTCAGTGGTCTTTGTGAATTCCTTGCTTTTTGGCACAACAAGGTGTCCCAGGATTATCTTGCATATATCCTGCCCTGGAGATCAGCCATTTCTCCAAAGATCCCTGGTTTCTTTTTTT
>NW_007731689.1:108153-145657 GCF_000696425.1 Galeopterus variegatus
GTGAATTCCTTGCTTTTTGGCACAACAAGGTGTCCCAGGATTATCTTGCATATATCCTGCCCTGGAGATCAGCCATTTCTCCAAAGATCCCTGGTTTCTTTTTTTAAAAAATTAATTAATTAATTATTATTATTTTTTTAAAAGATGACCGGTAAGGGGATCTTAACCCTTGACTTGGTGTTGTCAGCACCACGCTCAGCCAGTGAGCGAACTGGCCATCCCTATATGGGATCCGAACCCGTGGCCTTGGTGTTATCAGCAACACACTCTCCCGAGTGAGCCACAGGCCAGCCCCCAAAGATCCCTGGTTTCTTATATTGAATATATCTTCTTACAGTCCTCTCTCTATATATATCTATTATATTTGGATTATTAATAATAATTATTTAAATTTTCTATATCCTCATTTTTTATTTATCTGATTTCTCATTTTCTGGGCTAAAAATCTCATTATGATTATGATTTTATACATTTTCATTTTTTGTTCTAAGGTGAAAATAACTTTGCAAGTGAAAAGAACATATGCAAGAAATATTAAGGAAAATACAGATTTATTTTTTTTAAAGAAGACCAGTAAGGGGATCTTAACCCTTGACTTGGTGTTGTCAGTACCACGCTCAGCCAGTGAGCGAACCGGCCATCCCTATATAGGGATCCGAACCCGTGGCTTTGGTGTTATCAGCACCACACTCTCCCAAGTGAGCCATGGGCCAGCCTGGAAAATATAGGTTTAATGGCTGCCTTTTTAGGTAAAAACTAGGTTTTTTGAGAGAATAGGGCTATGTAGGAGACTTGAGGATGGCAGACACTTGACTGTGGGGACCATTCACCTAGCCAGAATACAATTAAATTTTTAAGTCACTGAAAAATTGCAAACAGGATTTTCCATTGAATACTGTTGAAGAAATATATTGTGATAGGCAGATAAAATCAGACACTGAGTCTTGCTTGAGGGGTTGCACTAGGTCAAAGAATTGGTGAGCTGTCTCCCTATCAGTCTCTTTTAATCTTCTACATAGGTCCTGTGCCAACCTCTTTCAATTCCCCAACTGCTACACAAACACCCTCTTTCAGGATCTGAAATGCCCAGAGGAAATTCCATTTGATTAAATCCAAATACCAGCAGGATCCCACCCTGGCCATCTGTAGCACTATGGCAAATGTAGGAATCCTGCCCACATAGCCAATTGTAAAGCTAGGTGACCACACCAGTTGTTGGGCTCTTTTACCTGCCCATAATCCTGGCCTAACTGGGCCAACTGTCCAGCTAGGGCTGGGTCTGGATCTCACACAACTCTTAAGCCCATTCCAGACTGGGCTACAAACCCTTCATATGCCAGGCTGGGTCCCCAGACCCCTCATATGCAGGCCTATGAGCTAGGTAACCAGCAAACAGGTCCTTGGAAGCTGTAGGCTGGAGAGCATGGCTGTGCCCAGCTGTCCAAGGCAGTAAAACGCCAGCCAAATCATGGCGCTGCGCAGGTGCACTAACTGCCCCCCACACCAACCTATTCACAGCAAATGCTCGGCAAGATTCTGAACATCTGAGGGGTCCTGACCATTTTCCTATATCTTCCCAACAATCCACCCCTTCAGGGTTCCTCACCGTATAATCTACACATTCGGAATCTTCCACAATGTTCCCTTAGCGAGGATAAATTACCCTTACATTCACACATTACACAATCCATCCCAGTCCCAAAAGTCTTAGCTTGTTGCAGCACCAACTCAAAAGTCCAAAGTCCAAAATCTCCTCTGAGACTAAAAGCAAAAGTCCTTTCAGCGGTGAACCTGTAAAGAGTCAAAAACAAGTTTATCTACTTCCAAAATACAGTGGGACAGACATTGGGTACACATTCCCATTCCAGAAGGGAGGGATATAAAGGAAAAACAGTCCCCAAACAAATCCAGAACCCAAACAGGGCAAATGTTAAGCACACTGGGGCACCTGGACCCCTAAAGCGTTGGGCCACTTCACTCCTACAGCTCCACCAAGTGCAGCACATTGAGCTGCCCTGGTGCCTGTGGCTTTTCCAGGCTGGTGCTGAACACTGCCAGCAGTCCCATGGTTCTGGGCTCCTGGTGGCAGTCCTGTCATCCTGGCTCCACTAGACATTTCCTCAGTGGGGGTTCTCTGCAGGGGCTCCAACCCCACTCTTCTGCTCCACATTGCTCCATGGATGACCTCTGCAGCAGCTCCACCCCTGCAGCAGGTCTCTGCCTGAGTCCCCCAGTTTTTCATACATCTTCCAAAATCTAGGTGGAAGCTGCCACGCTTCCACTGTTGTCACATGCTACTGGCCTGCAAACTTAACACAACGTGAATGCCACCAAGGTTTTCGGCTTTTTTTTTTTTCCTTTTTGTCTTTTTTTTCGTGACCGGCAACGGGATCGCAACCCTCAGTGTCGCACCCGCACCGCGCTCAACCAGGGCGCGGACCGGTCTCTATATGGGATCCGAACCCTCAGCGGGAGCACCGCCACGCTCTCAAGCGCCGCACTCTACCGAGTGCGCCACCAGGCCGGCCCAGGTTTTCGGCTTTTTGCTCTTCAGAGGTGCCGAGGCAGGATTGCTCCAGCCAGAGTGGCTGGGATGCAGAGAGCAGGTTCCCGGGGGCAGCTGTGCTCCAGGTCTGTCCTCCTGGACAGCTCAGTTCTCCCAGGCCTCAGGGTCTGTGATAGGTGGGGCACCCTTCCAAACTTCCCAAATGCCTTTAGGGCTTTTTTCCCATTGTCCTGGTTTTTAGCATCTGGCTGCCTCACCGCCAAGCTAATGTCCTTAGCAACCAGTTTATCTGCTTCACCCTTGCATTTTTCTCTGGCTTTTGAATTACTTCATTCAGCTTGGCTTACACCAGCTACTCACTCAGTCTCAGGCAGTTTTGGCAGTGTTTGCCTACACAGTTCAAGCAGCTGCATTCGCCCAGTCCATCAAGGAGTGGCTGCCTCTCTCTGCTTCCACCATCTTGCAATGTGAGACCCCTGGGTCACTGTTGCCACCACCAAATGGACTTTGGACTTTTCAGCCTCAGAAACTGTAAGCCATACATTTCATTTTCTTTATAAATTACCAAGTTCCAAGAATTTTGTTATAAGCAGCAAAAACAGACTAATGCACTATGTAAATAAATGAACTCGGCTGTATCCCAATAAAACTTTATTCATGAAAAAGGGCAGTGGGTGGAATTTGATCTTGCTCGGTTTGCTATTCTAGAGTGGTAAAATAAGAATGAACGACTTCATGGATCAACATGGACAAATGATTCAGATGATTTGAATGGGGAAAAGTCATTGTGGAAGGAAAGCACTACTGGCATAAAGTTTTATTTCATGCAAAACATGCTATATATTTTTGCAAAAAGTCATGTATATGTAGCAAAAAGTTATGTATATGTATATGTAGTAAAAGGCTTACCATATACATCAGACAAGGAAAAGGGAAAAAGAAAACTTTTTTTTCAAACATGGGGCAATTACCATTAAACCCCAGATGTAGCAGTATTTTACAGAGAGAGGCAGGATTATTTCCCCTCATAGGTTGGCTCCTAAAAGGCTCCTGAACCATTTTTTCTTTTAAACCCAAAGATCAGAGGCTACTGCTTTGCCTCCCCACCCAGCTGGGGTCCCTTGACTCACCTATAACCTGAAACTGAGCCTAGGCTCCAGCTGAGGGCTGACAGAAGAAGGAAAGTATTTAAGTTTGTGAGCCCAGTTCTGCCAGGACTTCAAAATGTTTGGCCTTAGCACCTCAAAGAACCATGACAGTGAACTTGAGGCTACTGGTGGTGGGATTCCTGGCTTCCCAGGAGACTTCCAGGTAGGTGAGCTCTGTCCCTGGGTCTGGAAGAACAGCCTTGTTCTCTGTCTCTGTCTCCTGTCAATTGTATCAGACTGAGGGTCAGCTTGGGATCAACCTCCAGCACCCAGGATAAATCACGCCTATAAACCAGTCTTGTTCCTTTTATAACTTTGGCATTACTTAAAATCAAGATGTTTCACATATACCTCCAGGTTCCTGGCTTTCCTTGGGAAGTCAGAAGCTCTGGTAGTGTTCATCCCAAGGGCTCCCAGTGGTCAGAGACAGAGTGGTAGCTTCTTACCTATTTGTGTCTTAGCTCTTCTTTCCTCCATCTAGTTGTGTTGCGATGTTAACAAGTAAAAACACTTTTAACTCAAGACTTCTTTTCCCATTAAGGCTTCCAGTTACAGGTGCCCTAAGTAGAGGCCAAAGCGTGACCTCTTGTTTTAGACTCTGTACACTTCCTACTGCCTTTGTCTAGGAGGCATTGCTCTACTTAACAACAAAAGATGTAGAAGAAAGAGATGATTCCAACCACAAAAGGAAGACCTGAGCTGCTTCCTTCTGCTACACCCCCTTGCTGAGGAGCAGGGTCACAGAAACCCCAGGTAAATTTTCAGGGAGACCAGAGGACACAGTGACTTGTACGTAGCATCTGCTTATGATGCTAGGCTAGGAAAGAGTCTCACTGGCTCAGGACCACGGTGGCAGAGAGGAAGTGGCAGTGGGCTCACAAAGGCCAAGAGAAGGCTGGTGTTGTNCTTAGCTCTTCTTTCCTCCATCTAGTTGTGTTGCGATGTTAACAAGTAAAAACACTTTTAACTCAAGACTTCTTTTCCCATTAAGGCTTCCAGTTACAGGTGCCCTAAGTAGAGGCCAAAGCGTGACCTCTTGTTTTAGACTCTGTACACTTCCTACTGCCTTTGTCTAGGAGGCATTGCTCTACTTAACAACAAAAGATGTAGAAGAAAGAGATGATTCCAACCACAAAAGGAAGACCTGAGCTGCTTCCTTCTGCTACACCCCCTTGCTGAGGAGCAGGGTCACAGAAACCCCAGGTAAATTTTCAGGGAGACCAGAGGACACAGTGATTTGTATGTAGCATCTGCTTATGATGCTAGGCTAGGAAAGAGTCTCACTGGCTCAGGACCACGGTGGCAGAGAGGAAGTGGCAGTGGGCTCACAAAGGCCAAGAGAAGGCTGGTGTTGTTCTCTTCCCTCCACATACCCTGTGGTTTCCCAGGGCTCCAGAGTGTCCTAGGAGGGTGTGAGAAAATTCCCTGTTGCTTTGGAATGACAACCCTTCCCATAAAGGGAACTGGCAGACCTGGAATGGCCCCACTCCAGGGGAAGAAGATGAGGAGAGACTTGGGGAGAGATGGGACTGAGAATGCCCCAGCAGTGACAGCAAGGAGATTGGGTGCAGATCAAAGACTAACAGGGGGTGCACAGCTCTGTGGGGGTCATAGCTCAGATGCCTTTTCTCTAAACCAGACCATTACCTCAGCCCCCTCCAAATTTATCTTCAGAGTAAAGAAAAACAAGGAAAAGGGAAAAAGTGAGGAAATCTTAAAATCACTTAGTATTAACTCCAAAGAGACAGTTCCAAACTGCAATTGACAAAGTTTATCTTGAATCAGAAAGATTCCCCCTCCAAATTTATCTTCAGAGTAAAGAAAAACAAGGAAAAGGGAAAAAGTGAGGAAATCCTAAAATCACTTAGTATTAACTCCAAAGAGACAGTTCCAAACTGCAATTGACAAAGTTTATCTTGAATCAGAAAGATTATCTTCTGGCTGGAAGCAGTACCTTGAGCTTCAGGGATGACAAAAAAATAGCTATACTCTTGCAAACCTAATACGTGATACCACTTAAACTCAGTGCACCTGTATTGAGGTGTTCTGGACGCAGCTGTTGGGCCTCAGAGCCAGCCCTGCAGAGCTGAGAGTGGATGTGGTCATCCCACTCTGTGGACATGTAGGGAAAATACAGGAAAATGGTCAGGGCCTCTCAGATGTTCAGAATCTTGCTGAGCATTTGCTGTAAATAGCCTTGTGTACCCAGGTGTTCTTTGGTTACTATCTAATGTAATCGAGTGTGAGCACCCAGGTGTCCTGGGTTATGGACCTAAGTATAAAAGACCAATGGTTGTGATACACAGCGCTTCTCAGGATGCTCCAGAAGGCCACTAGGGCGGCTGCTCCTAGGTCTGAATAAAGCCTGTTAATTTTTTTACCCACGGCTCCCAGGACCTTTTCCTATTACCTAGCTCATGGACCTGCTTGTGAAGGGTTTGTGACCCAGTCTGTACAATGTGCTTGAGGGGTCTGTGAGCCCTAGTAATACAGGACAGAACTCAGACTGGTGGACTGTTGCCAATAGCCTAACTGTTCTGCTGCTTGGAAAAGTCCAGACTGGCAGATCAAAGATGCCCCTCCAACTGTGGAAACAAGTCATGTTTGCTGACTGAACCATCTGGGATGTTTACTTAGACACCCGTGACAAAGGCTGGTCCTCTGAAACTGTCTGGAGTCAAGCTGCTGACTGAACCTGTTTCTGTGCAGGCTGCTGTCCCCTGCCAGGATTCTGACTCCTGCCGAAAGTGGACCCTCTTGCCTCATGGTGGGGGAGGCCACATCACAAAGAGTGTCTCCCCTTCTCCTGCTTGGAGGATCAATTCTATCAGCACTTTGACTCCTCACCCCTGGTTAGAGGCTACCAGTGCTGTCTCCCCCCAGTTAATACTCTTTGGGTTAATGACTGACTTCAACTAGGGTCTAGAGGATTCGAACTTAAATTCTATAAAAATGCCCTTTCACCTGATTTTTTGGGACAGAAGGTCTATGCGTGAGTAGGGAATGATCGGACAAAAGGTAAGGCTGCAGCTGCTGGCATGGGACACCAGATTTCATGGAGGTGAGAGGAGAGCAACACACCAGCGCCTGCCTGCGTGGGGAATGCCTCAGACCCAAGGAGGTGAGAGGGAGGGAGGCATGATAGCCCGTCTCTCAGAACTGCCCTGGAGTCTTGCTGCAGAAGGAAAGCACGTGGTACGTCCCTCAAACTGTCGCAGGAAATCTGACTGCTGGGCCTGCCATCCTCGGCCAGATGGCTCTGAACCATTATGTGAAGTGGATAAATGCACCCCAGCTGGTGTTATGGACAATCTGGGCTGACTACCCTTAGGCAGACCCCCCAAGTGTACGGCACTGGGAATTTTTAGTCTGACCAGCTGGCTGAGAAGCCAAATTGGAGTCACTGTCAACCTGTGCTTTCTGACTGCTGTTGATCTCACTTTGGGGAAGCCCCCAAAATTGTAAACACTTTCTAGGGGCTCTGTGATTATACTGCTTATGTAGAAGCTACACATAGGCTTATGTCTTTCCTCAGACTCAGTGACTTACACCCTTAGTATATAAGAGACCTGGAAGTGTTCAGGGGAAACACTACCTTCGCCCCTGGCAGGCACCCAGGTCAACCTTAATTCACTGGCCAGGGTGGTTATGAATGAGAGAATTGCCCTAGACTGCCTCCTTGTGAGCCAAGCTAGAGTCTGTGCAGTTGCTAAAACGTCCTGCTCCACCTGGGTTAGTGCTTTGTGTTAATACAGGAAATTTAATGATCAAGCTACTTGGCTTTCTAAGGTGGACACTGATTTATGGGACTTATTTAGCTGGAACCCTGGCAGAGGGAGGGGACATAGCTAAAGTCAATATTACTGGTTGATCTAATTTTGTTGCTCAGTGTAAGGAAAATGAACACAAATGGTCAGGCTCCCTCAGCTGTTTGGAATCTTGACGAGCATGACTTAGTGTGTCTGTTGTAAACACGTTAACTGCGTGTGTGCGCCCAGGTGTTCCTTGGTTATCTGACAAGTATAAAGGACAAATGGCTTTGATACATAGGGTCCCCCAGGAGGCCACCAGAGGCTGCTGGAGGCGGCTGCTGCAGCTGCGACGGAGGCTGGGGGCTGAGCTTGCATCCAAATAAAGCATGTCAACCTTACCAATGGCTCCCAGGATGCTTTCCAATTACTTAGCTCGTGACCTGCCTATGAGGGGTCTGTGACCCAGCTGCACAGAGGGTTTGAAGGATCTGTGACCCAACCCGACAACAGGTTTGAAAGGCCTGTGACCCAGCCCAACACTCAGGGTACAATTTAAATTTGTTTTTTAGCTCATGTTGGCCATATCAATCACAGTGGCTGATTGAATGGCTTATTCATGGGAAAATCTGCCCGAAGCCAAGACAGTACAGATATGAGAAATAGATATTGTGGGAGGAGGGGCAATCTTCAATGGCATTTCTATATGTGTTGAGACAGCTTATGTCCTGGACTGTGTTTTCAAGGTTGCTCATATGGCAAAGAACCTGGCAAGAGAGATGATGTCTCTCTAGGGCAGATTTGCTTCCTGACCAGGATAATAAAGATAATGGCTTATCATTGCCACTTGACCCATCATTTTGGATGTCCCCTTTGCCTCCCTCTCTCCTGCACTGGGGCCTTTGCAAAATACCATGCTGAGGATCTCTGCCCTTCTTGGCTTTCTGTTCCCCTGCAGATGCCACCCTTCAGCTTTCTCTGTTTTGCTGACTGAGCCTTAGTGCATCTACTTGCCAGCTTCCAAAATTGTGTTCGTCCATTTTTGCTATTATTTCCTTTTTGGCTTTGAATACCTCCGCTGCCACCTCCCTCTTTTTTCTCATAAGCCTAATTCATGGGGTTTTAGTGGGATTTTGGAAGGCGAGCTTAAAACTAATGTTAAATACATTCAGAGAGTGGACAGAAAAAGCTGAAGTATCTTGAAGATGGACGTAACATTTCTAATGCGGGGAATACCTAAGAATCAGCAGGGTATAGAACACACTTCATCTATGAACTTGTGCTTTGACCTGTTTGTATCTGTACACCCTGATAACAATATAGTTCTCTTAGCTGTGTTTTTATGAATTTTAACGTGTATTTAGCACCAAGAACATGACTTTCTACATGTAAAATATTGAAGTCACATAAAAAAAAAAATAGGTCTCTCCCCCATCTCCCAGAAATCTACATTATTCAAGTTCAGTGTGTATAAAGGTGAAATAGTTAATTCGTTTTCAAAGCACTTCCTTATACCTCACCTTAGATTATTGTGTAACTTAGGACAGCAAGTGCAGTAAAGAGAAATACAGACTTGGAGTGAGACAGTAACTCCTAGAATAGAAAATCGTAGAACTTCTAGATTAACCAGAAAACCCATATCAGACCAGATGGTTTGAGGAACACAGTAAACACAGTTAAAATAGAGTAAAATCAGCTAACTGGGAGCCAGTTGATTTCCCCTATTACCAAATGGATTTGATATAAAGAGCACAACTGTGCGGGCCGGCCCAGTGGCGCACTGCTATAGTGCACCGCTTGGGAGTGCGGTGGCGCTCCCGCCGAGGGTTCGGATCCCACATGCAGACCGGTTCCCGCTCACTGGCTGAGCGGGGTGCGGGCGCAACACCGAGGGTTGCAATCCCATTGCCGGTCACGAAAAAAGACAAAAAAAAAAAAGAGCACAACTGTGTGCTTTTAGAGTAAATGAAAGGCAAAGAGATGAAAGAAAACAGGTGGGGCAATGTTAGGCAAATAGGAGTTTAAGGAAGATTGAAATTAAAGCATTAATAGGACAAACAGGGATTTTATGTAATTAATTGCAACTTAAATTGGAAATAAAATAGTCAAATGTGGCCTACATTTAGCCAACTGTAAAAGCAAAAAACCTTCCAAAACACATATGAAACTTGATAAGAACAACTTTAGTAGGATTATTCCTCTTAAAAATGACCAATTAAGCAAAAAAAAAAAAAGGATATGAATAAAACAACTATACAAAGAACACACATTTTGTGGAATATATAAAAATAGGACATATATTCGGTCCCTTAATTAAATTTTTTCAAGGCTTTTTTCTAATCAATAAAATTAGAAACAAAGAGAAATTCTTAGTTTGAAATGAGAAATTATGAAATTAAGTACCTGGATTGAATAAGAAATCAAAATTAAGTAAAAGTCATAAAATAATGAAAAAGGAACATTTTCGTACCAAAAAATAATGGGACACAATTTAAGCTGAAATCTGAGGGCATATATTAGCTTTAAGTGCCTTTTATATTTTCAAGACTGAAAAGAAATGAACCAGATGTTAATTTCAATAGTTTGGGAAGAATGAAGAGGTCCAAGAGATATTTATTGTAATAAGTAATACTTATTGAACATACGTAAATGCCAGGCACCGTTTTACATGCGGTAATACTTACAACAACCCAATGAGGTAGGTAATTCTCATGAACCCATTTTACAGATGAGAAAACAAACACAAAGGAAGACAGTAACTTGTTCAACATCACACACCTAGACACTGACAAAGCTGGCATTCAAACCTATTATCTTGATCACCATGCTAGACTCTTCCTTCATGTAAAAGCTGAAATTAATGGACTACAAACAACGAAAAAAGTTGAACAAATAAACTGGCTCTTTGAAAAGAGAAGTGAAGTATATAAATCCCTGGTAAAGTTGATTCAGAGAGCACGAGAGTAAAAATACGATTGAGAATGAGAAGTACAAACTGATGATTGTATTTATGTAAATCTCTAGAAAATGCAAACTGCAAACTAGACTGACAGAAAGTAGATCACTGGTTGCCTGTGGTTTGGACGGCACTGGGGAAGGAGAGATCACAAAGGGACATGAGAAAACTTTTGAAGGTGATGGATATACTCACCAACTTGACTGTGGTGATGGTTTTGGGGGTCTATCCACATCAAAACATATCAAATTTTACACTTTAAATATGTGTGGTTGATTTTTATGTCAATTACACTTCAATAAAGCTATTTCAAAAAATAGGAAATAGACTTCCAACTTGTATTTTCCTGTAGAACCTCTGATTTCCGTGAACAAAGTTCTGATGTTTAGCAGGAAATGCCTACACCTGGAAGACAGAACTAATCACTTCCCAAGCTGTACTGACTCACAGGCCTTAGGGTGCTGGCATGGGGCTCGGGGCTATTACGGGGCATGCCCCCTTTGTTCCTAAAGGCACTGGAGTCAGCCCCCATCGAAGCTTGGTGGAGGTGAAGAGTCCAAACTAATTCTGAGGCCCTCGTTCCAGAGATATGTAGATGGGCCCTGGGCTCTGGTAGGCAAAACTCCTGGTTTCACTTTGGGGGACTGCCCCTAACAAACCTGTGGTCAGCAAAGAACAACAAACCACCACCAGCCGCAGGCTCCGCCAACACATGGCCCCTTGCAGGCCCTAATTCCAATGTCTGCAGTTCTTGCAGGCGCCTGCATGAGACCACAGAGGTCTGGGGCTCCCTGACGCCCGGGTACTAAAAAGCATCTGTACCAGCCTCCCCCTTAGCAAGACAGGTGGTCGCCTCATTCTTTCCCTTCTCCCTACAGGCCCTGTGGGCTGCCCTCCCCTCCATGCTCCGCGCCAACCTGGCTTCTCAGGCCTACAGAGAACTCAAGGAAGCCATTGTGAGAGCCCCAAGAGTCCCTGGCTCCGGGACACAAGGCTCTTTCTGAGCGGCGCCGGGGAGGTCGCGGAGGGCGGGGCCTGCAATGCACGCGGGCGGCCACCAGAGGGCGCCTGCGCACCCCACCGACTAGCCGGGAGCCTCACGCCAGGCTCCCTGCCGCTACCCAGCCCGAGGTGCCCGCCGGTTGGGTACATCTGTCTACTGCAGGCGAGACGAGCCTGAGCCAGGGGTGTTTGAGAGGCCGCCTGTGAGTGGGCCTAAGCCATTTTCTGCAGCTCCTCTGGGCCTCGGGGCGGATCTGAAGGAGCCAACCCGCGATCCCGCCTCCCGCCCGCCGCCTCCCGGCACCTGCAAGCTCTGAGGGAGGGAGGGAGGGAGGGAAGCGGAGATCGAGAAGATAAAAAGCCGCGGAGGGAGGAAGGAGAGGAAAGGGGGCGGAAAAGGGGGCATGGAGGGCGAGGAACTGAGCCCTAAGGCTTTGGGAGACTCCTTCCGAGGTGGCCAAAAGCATGGTTGGGGCCGCTCCGGCACCCCGTCTACGGGGCACTCGACCTGGGTCCAGTCCTAGATTCTAGCTTAGACATACGTGTTGTAACCAACTCCTTCCATCCTCACATGAGTATTTTTTGTTAACGTTGGCTGCACTTTTGAATCATCTGGAGCGCTTTTAAAAATCCTGATGCCTGAACCTTGGGAACTTCCACTCATTTTTCACTGATCAAAGCAAGTCACAGGGCCACGTCTAACTTCTATGTGCCTAGAAAAAATATGAGTCTGACAGACAACACAAAAATCACAGCCCAAGAGAAACAGGAAATTAGAAGAAACCAATTACCAGAGATGACAGTCCGATGGTTTTATGGATAAATTCTCTGTAATTTGAATTCTAACCTCAAAAGAATCTCTTTGTTTTTGTTGAGTAGAGTCTCATATATTTATCTGCTGCAAGAGTCTGTGAGGTGAATGGGGAACTCATTTGAAGGAATGGAAAACGGCAAAGCATGGGCAAAGGCTACCTGCATATATGCAATCCCTGGTATTCTTCTGAACCCTGCAAATCTGCTCTTCCATTATTATCTGTTTATTTAGAGACCTCTGGTGCCCCTGGCCCTCCACTGCCCTCCACTCAACTCAGAAGACGGGGTCACATCCCAGAAGCATTCATCTCCCTCCATCTAGCCAAGTTATGTGCCTACCATTTCAGTAGCCTTTTGAATCCCAGCTTCTTCTAAGATCCCCCCAGAGGCTGGACAGAACTGGGAGTGGAGCAGCACTATGGCCAGGGTTGTAGGAGGTGGGAAGGAAGGGTCATGGAGCTCCGCTTCTTCTCCTGGAGGTTGATAACTAGGTACACTCTTCTTGTGTGTGAGTGTGAGGGACAGCTAGGCCCCTGTTCCAAGAGCCCAGGGTTTTATGAAGAGATTTTTATGAAGTAATTTCCTTAGAGTTCCTATCCCTCCAATTCCACCAGTGGGCAAGATCCTAAAGGCTTCACAATCTTCAGTCTGAGGTGAAACACCCTCCTGAAAATATCAGGGTAGGACAAGGGAAAAGACGATGGGTTTTCTAATCCTTACTGTGCAGGTCGTGGAAGCCCACTTATGAATGCAACTAGGATTGAGCGCCTGGGTCGTGCTAAGCACTGTTGCAGGATACCACAGTGAACAAAAGAAATGCCTTGATGTCATTGCACTTACATTCTGGAGGCAGTGGGTACAGGCAATAAATAAACATGAGTCCAGTCAAGGAGGGTGGAAAACAAGTGCTACTTTCATTCTGGGGTTCAGGGGAGTACTCTCTGTGAGGTGACACACAGGGCCAGGAGGTAGTGAGGGGATGCAGATATCTGGGGGACAAGCATTTCAGACAAAGGGAGCAGCAAGGACAATGGTCCAGAGGTGAAATTGTTCGTGGGTGTTTGAGGAGAATTGTGTGCATGACTAATTCTGGTTGAACAGACACATGAGAAATGAAAGCAGCTGTGTTAGGCTGTAGGGATCCTGGCAGCTGGGTGATGGCTTGGTGCTGCTGACCATGTCCGATTTGCAAGGCCAGGCTCTCCAGATGGATCAATGTGACACTCCAGTTCTCTCTTCAAGTGGTTAGCCAGTAATTGTCTATTATTCTAATAACCAAGCCTAGATCCATCATAAACTTTTTGAAACCAGTGGAACAATGTTTCTGAAATGCTAATTTTCAAGAACAACATACAGTATCTTGATTGGCCTGTTTCCCAGAACAATTTCAACTAAAGTTCTGTCTTGGGATAAGAGAGTCAAATGACATATCCTCTGAGCCAAGAATAGAGATTTGGAGTCTTCATCATTGTCCTTGAAACCCCAAAACAACCTCAGGGTGTCCTGGTTTGATATTTACTCTGGAAGTTTATTTGACATTTATCTAATTTTCCTGCACTCAGGCTTATTTATGATATTTAAATAGGAGCAGGACTACTTAAATCACACAATCATATAATTTAATGCCCATTTTATTTAAGGCACTCTAAGGGGTTCAGTTTGACAAACTTGTTTATTTGGGGGGATGCAGCACAAACAGCTGCAGTAAACAGCAGTTAGGGGTAAAGGCTGAAGTACAGAAAAGGGATCAGTAAACTTTTCCTCTAAAGGGCTAGATAGTAAATATTTTAGACTTTGCTGGCCAAAAGTAAAATCGAAACTATTATGTAGGTATTTATATGAAAATAGAGAAAACACATTTTTACATTTTTTGATAAAACTCAAAATATAGTATTGAGTACAATATTATTTTTTGAAATACAGGTCTATTAATGAGAAGAAGGTTTTATTTTTTTGGTTTTTTTTTTAATGAGACTTTGCTTAATTGGGGTTGAAAGTTGGTGTTCCGACTAGCACTTCAATTGCAAATATTCTTGGCTCGCAGGCTACACAAAAAACAGGCAACAGGCTGGATTTGGCCTGTGGGCCATAGTTTGCCAACCCCGAGTACAGAAAATATGGTTTCAGTGTTTAAAGTAGTCCTGGAGGTTCTGGCTAAAGTTATAAGGAGAGGAGAAAAATAAAGGAGGGGGGTGGAGGGGGAGAGAGAGAGAGAGAGAGAGAGAGAGAGAGAGAGCACAAGAATTGGAAAAGATAATTAGCACTATTTGCAGACAGTATGACCGTGTACCTATAAAACCAACAGAATCCACAAAGATCCACAAAGCATTAGAACTAATTTTATTAATAAAATTATTTTATTTAATAAAAGACCTCAACAAGGTTGCTAGAGAGAGCAACCCACAAAAATCAATAGCACTTCTTTATCAGCAAAAACTAATGGCAATAACTAGTGGCAAAAAAACAACAATAAAAATGTCAATAACCAAAACCAAAAAACTGTAAAAGTATATAGGAATCAACAGCCAAGAATACACAAGAGTATCACCAAGTGGAAAACTTTAAAAGACATAGAAAATGATCTGAATAAATTAGACATACCATGCTCTTCATGAGATGAGTTCATTTTAAAAGATTTCTATTCTCTTTAGGTTAATGCATTCCGAAGAAAAATTTGGATTGGAGTTTTAGAGAAACTTGTTAACTCATTGTAAAATTTATATGGATGAATAACTAAAAACAAATAATAAAACTGTAAAGAGGGGAGATGACTTAAGTGACATCAGGGCAAAGCCATTGAAACAAAAATAAATAACCAAGACTGTGATATTGTGCAAGAACAAGCAAATTGTTTTATGGGACGTATTAAAGAGTTCAGTGTATGTGCGTATGTGGGTTTAATATATGATACATGTGGCACTAAAGATCAATGAGGAAAAGACAGATTGTTTAGCAAATGGAGTTGAGAAAACCATATTTCTACTTAATATCACATATAAAGGTGGACTCCAGATAGATTAAAGACCTAAATGCAAAAGGTAAAGCTATAAAGTTAATATGAGGAAATATAAAATAATAATCTTGTGTACTAGAAGCAGCAAAGAACTTTCAAAACAAAACTTTAAAAGCACAAAATATAAGCCTCCTGAAAAGAATGGACCTAATTACATTGAAATTGGGTGTCAATAAAAGACATTACGGTCAAAGTTAATAAAGAGCGATAGTGTGGGAGAAGATAGTTGCAATATCTGAAATCAACAAGCTATAACATTCCAGGAACTCTTGCATATGCACAAGAAAAAGACGTAAATTTGAATAGAAAAATGAACATAAGTAGGCAATTTACAGAAGAAGAAACCCAAAGGTTATCAAGTGTGGGAAGAGATTCTCCAATTCATTAGTATCCCGAGAAACGTTAACTAAACCAACTCTGGGAGATCAATTTTCACCTATTACACTAGCAAAAGTGGGAAAGCTGGATAATGCCAGGTTGGTAGAGATAATGGAAGTAAAGGAAGACTTCATGCACTGTTGGGGGAAGTGTGGATGAGCACAGCCTTTCTGGAGAAAGTCAACTCCGTCAGTACATTGTTAAATCATGTTTACACGTACTCTTCGGTAGAGATTCCACTCCAGGCTATATATCCAAGAAAATCTTGCAAAGATCCACAAGGGGAAATGTATAATCATGTTCACTGCAGCATCACTGGGTTGGCAGGGAGGGAATTGGAAGTGATCTGAGTTTCCATCACTGGAGTAACATGCGGTGAGTGCACTTGTAGAAGTGCTGGGCAGCCATCAGAAGCTTTAAGGCTACCATTTTGCTAGTTATTTTACATTTGTCCTATCTTTTGCTTCCTTTTTCCTCTTTTTCTACCTTCTTTTGGAATATTATTTATGATTCCATTTTCTCTTCTCTGCAGGCTTATTAGCTACAACTCTTTGTTTTATTTTGATGGTTGCTTTAGGGTTTATAGTATACATCTATACCTTATTGCAGTCTGCCTTCAAGTGATTTTATACCACTTCACATATAGTACAAGAACCTTACGACAGTGTATTTCCATTTCCCCTCCCAGCCTTGATTTTTATTTTTGTCATACATTTTACTTCTACATATGTTAAAACTGAATACTACATTGTTTAAACAGTCAATTATCTTTTACAAATTTTTAAATAATAGTAAAAATATAAACACACACATAGTTACAATTTCTGGTGCTCTTCATTGATTTAGGTAGAGTCCTATTTTCATTTACTATCATTTTTCTTCTGCCTGAAAGATTTCCTTTCGTTTTTCTTGTATGTTTTATCTAACACATCATTGTTTTCATTTGTAGAAGTTCATTTATAATCACTGATTTAATGTCTGTTAATTCTAACATCTGTGTCAGTTCTGGGTCAGTTTCAATTGGTTTATATTTTTCTCCTCATTGTGGATCATATTTTCCTGCTTTGTGTGCCAGGTGATTTTTTATTGAATGTTAGACATTGTGATTGGATCATCTGCATTCCTATAAATATTTTTGAGACTTGTTTTTGGACATAGTAAAATTTCTTGGAAGCAGTTTGATCCTTCTGGATCTTGCTTTTAGTATTTTTTTAGGTGGCATATGAACAGCATTGAATCTAGGACTAATTATTCCTACTACTGAGGCAAGAAATTTCTGTGTACTCTACCCAATGCCCTGTGAATTATGAGGTTTTTGTGAAAGTGAGCTGAAATGCTGGGTACCGTTCAAGCTTTATTAAAGAAAGAAATCTGCTGGGCTGTACTCAAAATGGAGGACAGCCTGGGGCTGCCCTGAAAATGGGGGGCAGCCCCAACAATGGGTTTGCAAGAGTTTATATGAGCTTTTGGGCACGAAATGTACAGGGAGAGGGACCATTAGGTTGATGTAACTGGGTGGAGAACTGTGCCAATGCAGAAGCTGGAAAGTTGTTACTAAGTCAGGAGGCTTCTTGTAAAGGGAAGAGTGGAGGGGCTTGGTGCTGGAGTGGAAGACGAGGCCGGTGGCTATTTCATGCTCATTGTGTGCACAATGGTGCCAGGCACGTTCAAAATCCATCATTTTGTATTTTTCCTCCCAATGTATGTAAGAAGTAGTCCTGTTATCTAGACTTGAATAGGTCTGTAATGGCATGTCTTTTTATTGCTCCGTTTCATTGTAAGAATGAAAAAAAAAAAAAAAAAAGAAATGTTACTTTCTAAAAAACAGTAGGGAAACGCCTGAATAAAAGGGACACAAAACCATGCCAAAGTAGAAGTACACAGAGGTTCAGATGGAGAGCGTGAAGGAAGCCTGGCATGGGGCAGGGTGTGGAGGACTCCAAAGGAGACCTATGGTAAGCAGAATAATAGACCCCGCAAAATATCCATGTACTAATTGCTGGAACCTGTGGGTATAGTAACTTACATGGCAAAGGGGGATGAAGTCTGCTGATTAGTTACACTTGATATGGGAGATTATCCTGGATTATCTAGATGGGCCCCATGTAATCACAAGAGTCTTTATAAGTGGAAGAGGGAGGCAGAGAAAAGAACGAGAGAGATGGTTGTGTGGGAAGAGCTTGGCCTGGTGTTGCTGACATTGAAGATGGAGGAAGAGGTCATGAGCCAAAGATTATTCACAGCCTCTAGAAAAGGCAAGGAAACAGATTCTCCTAGAGCCTCCAAAAAGGAATGCAGCTCAGAACTCTATAATCTTTATTTATTCTTTCCTTTTTCTTTTTCCTTTCTTTCCTTTCTCCTTTCCCCCCCAGATTTTAAAATTTTCTTTTTAAATTGACATGTAATAATTGTACATATTTATGAGATACAGAGTAATGTTTCAGTACATATATACATTGTGTGATGATTAAATCAGGCTAATTAGCATATCTATCATTGTAAATGTTTAGCATGTCTTTGTGATGTCTTTCCTTTTTTTTTGAGAAATTTGTAAAACGTAGATAAGGAAGAAGAAAATAATCATCTATATGTCTATCACCCAGAAGCAACAACTTTTAACATTTTGTCTTTGTTTTCCTAGCCCTTTTACCTATGCACATCCTCTTTTAAAATATTGTAACAGCCTGAACAGAAGTGACTCCATTTTGTTAAACCTTTGAATTCAAAAACTTTTTCTCTCCTGTAACCCAAACCACATAGCCTGCAGCTAATTGCCAGAACACAGTGACTCTTGCTGTCACATTGTACACAAATAATTATTAACCCAGATGAGCATTCTTTACTAGTTTACTAACCTGATGTTATTTGAGAATAACAGAACCTGAACCCATGGAGAATGAAGTATGACACTGGTCAACTCCCACCCAGGAAGTTCCTTGATGATTATCTGAAACTCTCAAGCATGTCTGCATGACCCCGCTTGGTCACCATGAATCAACTCTCCACCACAGACCCCTATAAAACCCTTTGGCAAAGCTGGGGATGTGGAGATGGTCTCTGAGGCATAAGACCACCATTTCTCCAGGCTGCTGGCTTCCTGATTAAAGGCTACCTTTCCTTACACCAACATTTGTCTCTCAATTATTTGCCACTGAGCAGTGAGCAAATGGACATTTGGGGTCTCGGTAACATTACCAGTAATAAAAATAACTCACATAGATGGGGTCCCCTCTCACTATCATCCCCATCTCATTTCTCCAGAGATAGTAGGTGCCTTTACAATCCACTTTAATAATTTAATACCTTGCTTTTCAAAACGTGGGCCATAGACTAGCAGCATTTGCACAACCTGGGAGCTTGTTAGAAAGTCAAACTTCAGGCCCCACCCCCCCAGATCTACTGAGTCAGAGCCAGCACCTTAACAAGATCCCAAGGTAATTTGTATGCAAATTATGAAGAGCACTGCATTATCATACATTGAAAGTATCCCTATGTATTGCATTGTTCTGTGTGTTATTTGAAGTTTATACATATGGTATCATACAGCATATATCAAAAATTAGCTTTTTTCACTTAGCAATATGTTTTTGAGATCTAACAATGCTAATATAGATCTAGTAATTCCCTTTTAACTTGTTGAAGAAAATACATATTTGAGTTGCTGATAGTGAAATCTCTTATTAAATCAATACGTTAGTGGCATTGACTTATTGCAATCTGTTGATTAAAATGATCAGAGACACGAAGGAAGACACAGCAGATAAGATGCAGGTGAAGAGTGGGGGGCCACTGTTCTCTCAGGCGAGTAGTGCTGACCCAGCCGCTATTACAGCTTTTATTACATTTAGCAAGCTAGTGCATGCGAGATAAGCATTAATGCATAAATTCTGTTACACTTTTCTCAAGAGCAGAAGGCCGTTACCTCCCTTCTCAAGCACTTGGTTATCTATAATGCGCCTCCTGGGAACATCCCAAGAAAGTGTTCTCACAACTTCAAGCGTTCTCAAGGATTGTTTGCAATCCTTGACATTTCTTGGTTAACTCGTTTGTGAGTTCACCAAGTGAACACGTCCTTGGGTGCTGACCACAGAAGTCCATTAACCATTTCCTTCATCTCCCCCTTTTTGTTTTTGCCACTTGCAGTTTAACATTTTAGCAGAGACTCAGCTACATATTTTAAGGAACCAGCAGCAAGGGGAGTCCTGCCATAGTCAATTAAGTTTTACTGGTAACCAAATGCCAATTTTTGCCTTCAAGATGTATAAACTATCTTTAGAAAAATTAATGTTCATGGTATGATTTAAACAAGTATATAATGAGCAATTACCTAAATATTTTATCTCACCAGTGGTTTGGTTCCAATTAATTTGTCCAATCATCATTAAATAAGGTAATCGTGAACAACTGTGAACATATATGAAACTGTTTACACTGAAGTTTAAGGAATAGTTTGATGAGGAATTAATCATACCTCCAATCCATGTATGTAAAGGATATAAAGATGCAGGAAGTTTCCACAAATCTTTTTGTAATGGATAATATGCTAAATGAGGAAATGGAGGTGCAAATCCTCCACCGTGCCATACAATAGACTCATTTCCTGTAGTACTTATAGTATGATTATGTTTATTCCACTTTAGATCTGAAGTGTGGCCTTTGGTCTGAGCGGAGCCAATAGGACTCCAATCAATGACATTTCCATAGGAAGTATTAACCAGTACTCGGGCCGTTTCTCCCCTACAAGTAGTCCAGGGAGCCCATTGGGGCAAGTGATTCAGAATAGGTGTTTGACAGGGAGGAATATCAGGTACAGAAGCGTTTGGATCAAATGAAGAATTGTGGAAACTACAGGCACTTAACAAAAACAGTCGTCATAACAGTTCCTTATTTGTAGTATTTCTTGTAACAGTAAACCATGCCTGGGGTGCAATTTTAAGACAGTGATTACCATGTCCAATACAAATAGGAGGTCCCCCTGATCCCACTGTATAATTTGTAGCATTAGTCCCTTCCCTCAGGCTTTAAAGGTCCTCGCTGGGAATATGGTCCAGGCATCCATCTAGAGCCATTAGTATACACTAACAGTGGGGCATCATACCAAGAAATGGGCCGATTAACGGGAGGATGGGGAATATAGGCCCAATAAGTATGATTACCAGCAGTGACAAAACCAACCTGAGTGGACACCAAAGCCATCAAGGCCATAAACATTGCCGATGCATTGCCCCCATGACCATGTTGTTCAGTGATCTTATTCGCTTCTTGAGTCAATTTCTTTATCTGTCCCCAAGTTGGTATAGTCACCGTTTGAGTGCTTGGTAATGGATAATGAAACATTTTCCGGCTATTTGGGTCAATCTGATGATCTGTTATGCCTTTCTGAACCTCTTCCATTTCCTTCTTTCTCTTTTGAGCCATTTCTCAGTTTAATCCTCTTATCCGGTATCCAAAAGGATTCAGTATCTGTGGAGATATAAGCATAACCTCTGTCCCAATGGTTAACTACTGCCAGAAGCCAAAGAGATTTTAGTGTATCATAATAATATAAAGGTTGTTGTAGTGGTTCACTAGATACATGTGCCCATTATCTTTCAGCTGGTGTTGAATTTTCTGCATTTCTATTCAAAAAATTATGAGTAAATAGAGCTTGGGCTATTCGTCATCCTGGGGATTCCATATAGTCTCCCCCTTTGTGTTTTCATAATAAAGACATAAGTGCCCTATTATGCCATTCAACAACGGCTTGACCTGTACTATTATAAGGGATACCAGTAAAATGTTTGATATGATAGGCCTGGAAAAATAACTGACATTCTTAGATAAATATGAAGGGGCATTGTCCATTTTTAACCGTATAGGAATTCCCATGACAGCAAAGGCCTCCAAGAGATGAGAAATAACTGCATCAGCACGCACAGTTGCCAACGGTGTTGCCCACATAAAGCCTGAAAAAGCATCCACAGAAACATGAACATATTTCAATTTACCAAATTCAGGAATAATAGTAACATCCATTTGCCATAACTGTAAAGGAGCATTCCCATGGTCGTTGGCCCCGGCCGATAAAGGAACTGCATCTAATTTTTGACATAAGGGGCATTGAGTACTATTGCATGGGCTTGAGTCCATGAAATATGATAATCTTGATGCAAAGAGCGAGCATTATAATGAAAACGGGAATGAGCCTCAGTGGCCTGCAAAACAGAACCTACAAGAGTATTGATTAATGCATTACCTTTACTCAACGGTCCAGGCAAATTGGTATGAGCGCAAATGTGCATAACAAAAAGAGGTGAGGAATGGGAGCGAATAACTTGCTGCAGTAAGTGAAATAAAGTGTGTAATTCATTAGAATCAGAAGGAACAGTAACAGTTTCTATAGTTTGTACCACTTGGACAGCATATTGGGAATCTGAAAGAATATTCAAAGGAATATCTCCTACATCAATTAAAAGTGAATATATAGCGTATAATTCAGCTTTCTGAACTGAAGTATAAGGACTTTGAAGGACTTTATCGTTTACTGTGTCCATATATCCTGCCAGGCCAAAATTGTTAGCATCTGTGAAACAAGTTTTTGCATTAGATCTAGGAGAAAATGTAACACAATGAGGAAGGATCCAAGACGTTCTCTGCAGAAATTGAAGCACCTTATGAGAAGGATAATGAGATGTAAAACTTCCTAAAAATTCACTAACAGCCAACTGCCACCGTACATTCAAAGCATACAAGGATTGTATCTCTTTGTGAGACAAAGGCAGTACAATAATACAAAGATCTTGACCAGTTAATGGACGGAAACAGAGCCATCCTTTAGTAATTAAAATAGAAATTTTATCTATATATGTTTCCAATGATTTAGTAGTTTTATGCGGAAGAAAAAGCCATTCAATAATAATATCTTGTTGTAGTAACACAGCGGTGTGTGATTGAGGTGTATGAAAAATCACAAGTTGTAAATTTGTATAGTCAGTAATTCTTTGCAATTGAACTTGTTGGATAGTATTTTCCAATTGTTGTAACTCAGATTCGGCTTCTTGGGATAACACTCGAGGGCTATCTAAGGTTGGATCACCCTCTAGTGTTGAAAATAAATGATGCAAGGCATATGTTGGGATACCCAATGAAGGGTGAAGCCAATTTATATCTCCCAATAACTTCTGAAAATCATTTGAAGTCCGCAATGAATCCCTTCAAATTTGTACATTTGGGGGAATAATGATTTGTTCAGTAATCTTTTGTCCTAAATAAGAAAA
Source organism: Galeopterus variegatus (assembly GCF_000696425.1). Taxonomy (NCBI): domain Eukaryota; kingdom Metazoa; phylum Chordata; class Mammalia; order Dermoptera; family Cynocephalidae; genus Galeopterus; species Galeopterus variegatus. Next base: position 130,975 of record NW_007731689.1, read on the forward strand.
AGGAGGCTGTGATTGAATCTTATCCTCTGTAATTAGAAGACCAAAATCCTGAAGTGTGGCACGAATAATCTTTAACAATTCTGGGCAAGAAAAAGTTGGAGGCATAGCAATTAAAATATCATCCATATAATGAATAAACTTCAAACCCAGAATGGAGGTCAGCAGCAAGAAGACTGGCATCGAATGTTCCTGAACCAACATCTTGACACACCTTTATAAATTGATCAGTACCTCCTCCAGATTGTTTGATCGGTTGTATTAGCCTTTTGCAGTCTGCACTGGCATTTTCATATGCAAGAGTCTTGAGCATAACAGCCTGAGCTTGCTCATTACTAATTGCTCTTTTGACAGCACCATGAAGCCGAGCCAAAAAATCGGTATAGGGTTTATTAGGACCTTGCATCATCTTAACAAAAGTTTGGGGGGATTGTCCCAAGTCTTGAATCCGCTGCCAAGCCGTAAGGCAAATTGCCTTTAATTGGGCAAGGGCAGCAGGGTTCATTTGACATTGCTGTTGAAGATCAGCCCAGGCACCAGTACCTGTAAGTTGTTCCACATCAGGCCCTCCATTATGCTGATAAGCGTTTAGGCGAGACACTCTTTCTGCTTCATCTTGCCACCAAGATTTAAACTGTATGTATTGAGGAGATTCCAAAGTCATGTGAGCAAGCATTTCCCAATCTTTTGGAATAAGTAAATTGTCCTCAGCAAAAGACTTTAAAAGTTCAGTAACATAAGGGGAGGTAATACCATAAGTACTAACAGCCTGCTTAAGTATCTTTAAATATATTGAAAACTGACAGGATCATATTGCACTTAAAAAAATCCATTAGGAAATTCTTCATTAGGAGGCATTTCCTGTCTTAAAATGGGAAAATTAAAAAATCCATTAGGAGGCATGTCAGAAAGAGTCTTTTGGGGAGTCCCTGAATCAGCATCTAACATAATCTTTGTCATTTGAGGCAGATTTTGAAATTTAAAAATCCGGTGTGGAATGCCAGGGGCAGAAGCAGACGGAGGGATTGATTTCTGCTGTACAACAGGGAAAGCTTGTGCATCCTGTAAGCAAGCCTCCAGTTTTTGAATAAGATCATCCAAAACATCCAATTTTGGATCGTCAGGGGTCTTAGGTAATGGTGGGTATGATTTAGATTGAATAAGACATTTCTCTTCTAATTCAGGTTTTGGAATCTCAGTTTCATCATCAGAAAAATCAGAATGATCATCAGACTCTGAATTGGGCATGGGAGGTGCAGAAGGCTCAGGAGGAGTCTCATATATATGTGAAGAAAAAATTTTCTTTTGTGGCTTTTCTGAATCAGATTGTGGATGCTGATTGCTATCATCTGAATCAGACTGAAAAGGTTGCAAGGCTAAAGCCACCATGTTAAAAGCTGTCCATTCCTCTGCCGATATAACTTCTCCAGCCTGATGAGCTCTCCTTAAAGCTTTACCGACCTGCCTTCAAATTTTTAAATCAAATTGGTTCTTATTGTCTGAAGTAAACCAATAGCAATGTTTCTATATCTTTTGTAATAATGAAAGTAAAACTTTCTCTTTAATTTTTAATCCTGAAGCAGTCAACAATGATTTCAGTACTGCCATATAATCACTTAACACTGACAGGGAATTCCCCATTATGCCCCGACTCTAAATTTCCGGAAGACATGGCGTAACTATTCGCCGTCAGTAAAAAACCTCCTCGGCCCCACCCGTTCCCATGTCTTACCTTTCATGCCCCTCATTTGGGCGCCAGAAGTTGATTAAAATGATCAGAGATGCGAAGGAAGACACAGCAGACGAGATGCAGGTGAAGAACAGGGGCCACGGCTCTCTCAGGCGAGTAGCGCCGACCCAGCCGCTGTGACAGCTTTTATTACATTTAGCAAGCTAGTGCATGCGAGATAAGCATTAATGCATAAATTCTCTTACACTTTTCTCAAGAGCAGAAGGCCGTTACCTCCCTTCTCAAGCACTTGGTTATCTATAATGCACCTCCTGGGAACATCCCAAGAAAGTGTTCTCACAACTTCAAGCGTTCTCAAGGATTGTTTGCAATCCTTGACATTTCTTGGTTAACTCGTTTGTGAGTTCACCAAGTGAACACGTCCTTGGGTGCTGACCACAGAAGTCCATTAACCGTTTCCTTCACAATTGGGTACAAATGAAGAAAGTAAGAGAATCTTAATTTTCTTTACTTAAAAATATACAAAATGTGCCCATTTATTTCCTGGAGATATCACAATGACAGAAAGAGTGTACTTCCCAAAGAAAAGTAATTACTACTTATAACCATAAGACTAATTGTTACATGCCCAGAAAAAACTAATGAGTTTATAAAGTCTGGATGTCTCAATGCCAGTGGGGATGTTCAAAGCAAATTAAACTAGCAGGGATGTTTTTATATTAACTGATGTACAGAACATAAAGGGGCATTCACTCCAACTTGGGTTAAGATTCATTATTTTTAATATCTTTAAGGAAACTGGCCAGCAAATATCCCCAGGCTTTGATCTTTATAAGACACAAATTGTGGCATATTTCAGAGGCCCTCTACTAACCTAGATCTTCATTAACAAATGTAGTGTCTGGCATTACCATGATTTTTATTAGCTAAGGCTAGCTCGAAGAATAGGAGATGTGATGGAGACTTACTAGTTGAGGCAATTAGCAGAACTTAAAATATGTGGCCAATTTACTGGAAAGTGAGCAGTGGGTATCAAGAATGCAGATATCACAGCCTGTAAGCTGGTACCTCTAATTATATGTTAGCAAAATATTTGGTCAAATGGTTCCTTGCTATAGCTTGGGAGACAGACTATGTGCTGCCAAAATAGAGGCACAGGTAGAAAAGATTCAGGGTATTGGAATATCACTATTGCACTGGCAACTTCTTGCTGCTTTCTGCAAAACTTACAAGAGGGAGGGAATCAGGCTGGAGCCAGCCAAGCTCCAAGTAGAGACAGAAGGTGGGAAAGGAGGCCCTTTCTGACTGCAGCCTCACTCTGAGTTGACTTAGAGTTGCCACTTCTATACCCCCAAATAAAGCAGTCGTTAAGTAGTGGCTGTGACATAGAAGTCTAGGCTTAGTAGGAGATAATGCTGCTGCTAAGAAAGTTTGTGAAACTGCTGGTAAAGAAGGGATTAAGGATCCATGCCACCCAAATCCATTGTTTAACATGGCCTGAAAGTAGCCATTGTTAAATTAAGGGAGGGGGATGGGATGGGCAGAGCAGAGAGGCCAAGCTACAAAATACCAGAGTTTCCAGGGTTAAAACTATATCTAGATAAGATACTGGGGGTGTGGTTATTTGTACATGGAGAAGTCAAGAAGCAAATGCACCAGAAGTCTACTAAGTTTTTGAGGAATTTGTATTGCTAAAGGAAATTTAAGCCTGGCCTATAGCAAAAGCATGTGACCCTTAATCCTCAAAATAACCTCTCCAAACCTAAACAAGTGGGAAATGCATAGTGGCCACGGAGGATAATGGACAAAGAAGAAGCTCTCAGAGCCACAGGACCCAAAATATGTGGACAAAAGACTAAGCTTCCACCCCCATCTCTTTTTGCTTATAGCTTGCAACTCAGCTTTAATTAACCACGCAGGTGAGAACGACTGGGTTCTGAATGACTACAGGAACACAGTTGCCAGCCAACTTGGACTAGTCACTTCAGAGTTTTCATAGGAGAGAGACATTAATTCTATTTTCATTTAAACCATACTGGATTATGACTGGGTCTCTTTTTTTTTTACAGCAGCCAAGCTAGATTAACAAAATGTCCCAAACTGAGATATTTATCCTTCCCCATCAAACCTGCTCCTCTGGTGGACTGGAGTAAATGGTAATTCCATCCTTTCAATTGCTTAGGCCAAAGTCCTTGGAGACATCCCGTGTTCTAGCCGCTACAGGGCGCACATGTCAACTAGACCTTGCATTTGTGATTTAGCATGGGGCTTATCAGAATTCCAGGCTGCACATGCATGGAGTGGGCCTGGGTGTTTGTCCTAAAAATGTTGATATCCTTCAACCAAAGACCACCAGGAACATACCTGTAGCTGAACAAGTTGGGGTTACCATTATAGCTACAAAGAGCTCTCAGCATGGGAAACTCCAGGGCTTCTCAGTAGGAGAGTGGTAGAAAAAACCTATTACAGAATTTTGGGAGGTTCTAAGGAAGCTCTAGATTGGGGTGCTGTTAGAAAGTGGGTGCAATTCTATTATTGTATATCTCAATAAATATTGTCTATAGGGAATGGAGACAAGTATGAAAATAGAGGTGTAATTGATAAAGAAGCAGCTGTCGCTCATTTTAGCCAAGAGAATGCTTGTGGACTGCACAGAGATCTTGTTTTCATGGTCTCAGAGTGACTTTGTCTAATGTTGATGTTTTATGAGGTTGTTAATGTCCAACAGAAAAATCCGGCTTAGATGTGAGAGTCCAGGATATCCGGGATTGCCTTTTTTCTTTCTCAAATAGGTGACGGTGCCTTGTTTGAGCCATAGACAGTCCCCTTCTTTCTGTGACTCCAGGTGAGGGAGAGTTGTCCTCAAATTCATTCTGGCTCAGCCCTTGCTCCTCAGAGTGTGCATCTATGGCCTGCACCCCTGCCTGGCCATTGTGACACTTGCCTCCAACCCTGCATGGGTGACTCAGATCTGTCCTCAGAAACCAGAGAATGGCACTGATCTAGTCCATTTACCCTCATCATTCCCATTTTTATTAATTTTTTCTTTTTTTAGTAAGGGATTGCTCTCTTTCTGAACTACAGACATTTCCTTTGCACAAAATGTTTGGAGTTGAAGGGGAAGATTTCAGTGTCAGCTCAAGCTGTCATCTTGACCGGGGAATAATCAAGGGTTTTATTGTGCCTCCTCTGGGCTTTAGTTTCCTGACTTGTGACACTACCCAGTCATCTCTCATTATCAACGTGGCCTTTGATTGTGATTGTTATTAATTTTCTAAGCATTCTCAAGGATATGCTAGGTCATGCGTTTCTGGGCATCAGCTGTTCTGTCCCTTAAATGCCAACGTTTAAAAATGAGAGATTCCAGCATAACTTGTTGGCTTTCCACATAGCCTTTTTCCATATTTCAGCAAACCGGACCAAGTACTTGATTCAGAAGTCATAAGCCTGAAGCTAATTTAGTTGTCTTATCTGGGGGCAGGGCAAGATATGGGGAGCCTCAAATACTTAGAAAGTCTTCTCTCATTAACCCTCATGCCCATAATGCCTGAGCCATTTTTTTTTTTTTTTTTGCATAACAATCCTCCACCCACTTCTTGCTGTGCCCCAACACCCATGTGCACATTTTTACACTGCTTTTTATCTCCTAGTGTTGGGAAAGGATCGTAAGTGGGGAAGGATCTTCAACTTCTCTCTCCCCCTAGTCCATTAGCTCCCAAGAGAAGAGGTTAAGTTAATAACATTTAGCCCCCTTGATGCCTCCTGACAGCACCAAGTACAGAATGCTGAAGATAGATATTGCTCACGTTTAATAGAATCTCATTTAATAGATTCACAACAGATAACAATGGTGGTTGAAGGAGGTTTTCCAAGAATGTGAAAGGACACTGAAACCATTTCATAGGATGGATATATGGTGAAGCTGGGATCTGGAGGCATGTCCTGAACCATGTCGAGCTGGTATCAGCCTCGGCAGCATCTCTATCTCAGTAGCCCCATTGAAAAGGAGAATTCTAGGATGGAGGAATTATGTGGCAAGCCTTATATTCTTATGGTATATATAACAGTCTTATTAGGTCACTAAGAAATAGGCAAATCAAAGGGCCGCACTCATGGAACTTGAAATAACAGACAGAGAATTACTGCAGAGGGGGGAGAATCCTGAAACTGAGAGAAGATTCTGAGAAGCTGGAGGAGGATTATGGGTGCAGGACCAAAGAAGTCTCCTCATTCACTCACTGTCAGTCCCACATCTCTTACAGACACGAAGAAAAATCACATGACTGCAAGGCTAGTCATTTATTGGCCATGTAAAGAAGGTCTTATTCATGCCACCCCCGGGTGTGGCAAAGAGAGTCAGAAATTCAGAGAAAACCTTTGATTCTTGGTCAATTGATGAGTCTTCCTAGGCAATTAGGGAAGATCCTGAAGATGCAGTGATCCTGTGGTGGAAATCAGTCACAGAACTTGTCACAGAAGACATGGGGACCAGAAAGGGAGGATGCTGGAGTCCAGGTGAGGAAGCATTTGCTCAGCACTAAATAAACAGAGGAGGAAGAGAACACAGAAACTGATTAAGCATTCCTTGGATCGAATTGAGGACAAAGAGAAGTTCTATTACAGAGAAAACTGGCCAAGAAACACATATCCTGCATTCTAACCTATGCATATGCTATAAGAATTGGGGAGGAAGGGTGTTGAGGATATGACGTTTTGCTTTTCTATTGCTGATGGCATCTCAACCTTTCCCTGACTCAGTCTATGACAAAGAGAAAGGAAGGAATGAAGGATCCTAGGCTTGTTTCTGCCATCTGCAGCATCAGAAGTTTTGGATAATTTTTGATAAACTGAGGAATAATGGCAAAAGCCACAGCTACCTTTTATTAAATGCTTGCTTTATGCAAGCCATAGTTGCTAAGATGTTCACACGCAATATCTGAATGAAGCCCTGTAATAAATCTGAGGTAGGAAACAGATGAGGAGACTCAGTCTATTTTCCAGGTTGTTTGATGGGAAGGCCAGACAGCTCCATTCCAGATTAGAAGACAAGGATGTGCAAAGATCAAAGGCAGACATTTTAATCATACATTGGAGGATGAAATGGTCTCATGGGCTTGGAAGACAGACTACAAATGCAGAAACATATTTGAGTTCCATTATCATGCCCTACTATTCTTTTTCTTTTCAGAATTAAGGTCTTAATGATTTTTAGCACATTATAAATTACTGAGACCTTTTCACCAGCATTACATTCACATAACAACTCTGTAAAATAGACATCGTTTCCTACTTAATTGCTTATGTCATATGCTTAGAAGTGCGTGGTAGGACTAGGTTCTGAATCCAGGTCCTCCAACTTCAAATTTCAAGCTGTTCCCACATGCTTGCTTACCAAATTATTTTTATTCTAATCCTTGGGCACAAACCCCCAGTTCTTTTGGAAGTAACTGGTCCCTGGGCCACCCCCCTCCACCGGGGTCAGAGATCACCCACCTGGGATCTTAGGGAGCCCCCCCATCTCGGGCTTGGAGGCAGCGATCTGTGGAGGCAGAACAGAGCACATTCAGACACCAACCCCAGTTTATTTCCCGGGGAGAAACCAGATGACTGTCCAGGTTAGGACAAAGGGGACTTATTCAGGGTATTCCTTCCTTCAGAGTTCTCCCTTCAGTAACATGGGAATTTAGGAAGAGAAAGCCAGAGAGCCAAACTTACTGACTTTGGTCAGGTCTAATACATTTTCTTTATCAATTCCATGTTCTTCACAAATTTGCACAAACTTTTCCTTGAGTTCTGGGCTCACATCTGGTTCTCGGCCTGTGGGAAGAGTGACAGTAACTCCTGTGTCTTGTGTATTTGTTGTGAAGGCAAATGAAGGGGTTCCAGACAGATGGGAAAATGGATGGCACCAACTTGGTGCTCAGGCAGGAGTCTTGCAGGTGGGACAAACCTGTCTTGAATCTGACACGAGTAGCATATCGTTCTGGCAAAGTGAGAGACTTTATAATCTTCCCATCACCAAGCCTAAGAGATTACCGAAGGTAAGCATTTGTCTTCAGAGGGGATAGGCAGTCCAGGATAAGACTGGGAAGACCACTTTGTATCTAGGGTTCCTTCCTTCCTCTCTCTCTGCCCCAAGATGAGCATCAGCATGAAAATACTCTACCATAGAGCTCCATCAGTTGGAATGTTTCATCATTGTTAAAATTCTCGAGATAAAAAATAATATGGTCATTATAGTCTGCCTCAAGTATGCGAAATGTATTGGGTCCATCATCTGTGGAGGAAACAGAACACAGCTCAGAATTGTGGTCCATGGGAAGTAATTGAAACCATTTACCTATTCTGTCCCACAAAACAAGTTCAAGTGCACATCCTGGAAAAGATAGAGTGAGGATGTCTAATGCCTTCCATTTGCATCTCCCTGGGCTTTATGAGGCAATTCTAAGAAAAGAGACACTGGTAGATTGACCACTAGTGGTAGAAAAATTTAGCCAGAGCAGCAACCTGCCCACCTCCCTCAGCATCTCTGTCAGTGCTGTGTCTCTTCTCCATAAGCCCCACTTGCATCACATGCCCGATGCTACATCTTGAGCAGTGTGCTATGTCAGAAAGATGCCAGGGAATGAGAAGCTGTCCTGCCAATTTACTTTTTTCCCCTACCAATTCACTTTTGTTGCAGGAGGTACATATGACCAAAGTTTCTTCTTTATCTGATGGTATTACATGCTAGGCATTGGCTTTTGCACACGAAGTTCTCCCAGATTCTGGATATTGGCTATTAGATGGCCCCCATTATATTATCTAAATAAGCATGAATCAGGAATTGACCAAGATCCTGAAGATATTGGGGTTTAGCAAATTCCTTGCAAAGACTTTTTTTTGTTTACTTACATTCAACACTATATACACCATTTTCTTCTGTTGGGTCACTAACCAAATAATTTTCAGTACATTCTCCATTTACACTGCAAAACAGAATGAATTAATGTCCAAGAGATATTCAGGAGACTGGCTCCCTCAACCTCTGCTCTACTTGTAAGTTGAGTTTCTGATTCCACTTAATGTTTGAACATTTTGTGTACAATCACCAAAGAGCTTTTATTTACCTTATTTTACTTGATTTGATACTTTAAGAACAGGTTAAACAACTACTTCCATCACTATTACTACTACCACTACTTCCCACTGTTACTATTCTACAACTGCTTGTCTAGATCATTAGCTGAGTATTCACCATGTGTCAGCCCTCACGTAAGTGCTTTACAAATGTTATCTGACTTGATCCTCACACATGCACAAAAAGTGCCATGAGGGAGAATTATTGTCATTCCCTTTTACCCATGGGAAAATGGAGGTGGAAAGAGATGAATTTTCTTGGTCACACACTAGTAAGAGATAGATTCAAATTCAGGCTGTTGATTCCAAATTCTATGCTCTTGATTTAGGCTATGTTGTCACATTATGTACGATTCTGATAGAATTCTATCCTCTACTTCCCCCACTCTCATTAAACTTATTCCTGTCACCAACTCTTGTCTTAAAATCTTGGAAAGTCTCAGGTCCATCAAGTATTGGATCAGTGCCACATGAGGGACTCTGACTTGAGATACAGGCTTAGCAGGTGTACCCATGCATGTGTGTGTGCTTGTGTTTGTGTGGCTGTATGTGTGTGTGTGTGTCTGTAGAGGTCCAAGACCATATCCAGGCTTCCATTTTTCCTTTACCAATGAAAAAAGGCTACACTTACATTGTATGATATTTAAAGAACAGAGAAGAGTTCTTTAAGTAATCGATGTATTCCACAAACAGCCTCATGCTTCCATTTTCTTCTATCTTTTCCCTGCGGTCAGAGGCCAAGCCAATGGAATACCACTCCCCTGAAATCTGCAATAAATAAGTAAAATGATTGGGTAAGAAAAAAAGAGAGGGGATACCACATGGCTACTCCTCTGCTTGAACTATGGCCTGTGGGTCATGACTAATAATTGTGATATGAAAAAGGAATTAGAACTCAGATCAATTGGCACCAGACCTTGGGCTCTTTCTACAGTCTCTGCAGTGAGAATGAAGGTCTCCAAGCATTGCCATCTTTTCATAGGGTACTATTGTTTTTAGTCCAAGGTCTGAAGCCACCCCTTTTGTCTAACATGTTAAGGAACTCCTGCCCTCCAGTAGGACCCACCTGGCTTCAGAATACTCCAATCCACCCTCCAAAGTCAGAAGTCACTACGCTCCACAACTCTACCTTTGATAGATCGAAGTTGCTTCGCACAACATCGTTGTTTTCTTCCTTGTCAGCACAGACGAGGGTCAGCCCCAGACACAGCAACAGCAGCTTCATCTTGGCAGGGGGTAGTAGTGTCTTCTCCACAGTTGCCAGGAATGAGTCTTTCTCTGACAGCAGCTCCACTCCCCAGCTCCTCTGTCTTTATATTCATTCTGGGTCCACTTTTTTATCCATGTGGCAACACCTTCCCCCTTCCCCCCGTGAAATGGCCTTTCATTCACTGGTGTAAGGCCAAGGATTGTTCCTGCCCTTTTAAAACTTGGCAATCCCATCTTCTTTAGATCAATTTAGTGACCTTAAATTTCTCAAAACATTCTCAAGCAAAATAGTAGATGCTCTAAAGGGCTGCCATTTGGAACCAGATTTAACTGTGGATCTGGCTTGGAATAAGCAAGCCAATTATGTGTGGCAGGAATGGGGCATAACTGGGAAATGGGATGTGTGTGAATTGCTGTTCCACAGCTCACATGGTAAGTGGAATTGGGTGAGTTACTCAATTTTTCCAAGCCTAGGGAAGAAAGAAACTCTACCAAAGATGTAGAACCTATCATAAAGTGTTAAAATAGGTTGAATAAAACAATGTCTTTAAAGTATGGTGTCTGGTATTCAGTGAATTTTAATTTCTTTTCCTTATTCTCTGAACCCAACCCAATTCCATTTCCTTATTCTCTGAGGCCTTCCCTCTCCCTACAATAAATGAAAAGTATTTAATCACTATGGGCCGATAAAAGAAAAGAAGTACAAGATATCACCTCTTCCTTCAAAGAACCATCAATGAAATTGGAGAAATGCTTCACAGACTCAGTAAAAAATTCTACAAGGATATGAAATGACCCAACCGAGTGGTACCAACTACAGACTATAGTAAAGAGGGTGATGCCAGGGCAGTGGTATCATGTAGAAAGTGCTTAAGAGCACAGGCTTGGAGTCATGCAGACCTGGGTTTCATTCCTATCTCTACCATTTTAAAGCCGTGAGGACAGATTTTAACCTTTCAGAGTCTTAGTTCCCTCTTACTGGGGATCACTATACCTGCATAATAGTTTGCTGCAGAGTTTCAGTGGGCTGAAGTGCATAAAGCCCACTGCGTGATGTCTGGCATATGTTGAGCTGGTAGGGTCAGAGTGCTTGCCAGAGAAGGTGGGACTTGGGGCAGGTCTTGAAAGTTGGAGAGGGCATGCAGATGTGGAAAGCAGGTGAGAGGAATATCATGAGTTAGGATCCCGTGCCACCAGCTGGGTTGTTAAATCCATGGCTCATTTATGCTTTGTGCTAGTGGTCTCCTTCTGTGCCCCCCAAACCAGAAAGAGGCTGGTGTCATGGGAGGATGTGGGCACAAGGCAATGAACCTTGGAACTGTGGCGTTCTATCTGTGACCTGCTTAAAAAAGTCATTCCAGCTCCTTGTATGATCATTCCTAGTCCATGCTCAACCGATATCAAGTCACTGGTATTTTGAGGCCTATGGAACTTCAGCCATCATAGGTGGCTGTGGGTTTTCCTGGTCTTGAGATGGGAGAACAGAGTTTGACAGATGGTGGCGAAGACTGTGAACTTCCTCTATTCAATTCTCTTCAAGAATAGATGGCAGCCAGTGAGCTGCCAGCTTTGCAAAATGAACCCCACTCTTCCTAGGTTACGATGCTGGGGGGAGAGTCAGGTACCACTGCTGCATATATAGCTTCTTTACCCCATCCCATTGCCACTCTTATATCATAGCACCATATTGGAACTTTTTGTTTCTGTTTTTATTCCCCATGGGAAGGTACATTTCCTTCTGAAGGAAGAGACATCTTTCTTGTTCAACTTTGTACCCACCATAGCACCTGATACACAGTATCACCTTTGGAATGTTTGTACACTAAATCCTAGAAGTACTAGGGATCCTTGTTATTAAAAGTAACCTTCTACAAAATCCTTTTGTAAATAGGAATATTACTTTTGGATAGTGACACCCTAATTTATATTATCAGGCCATAGGAGTTGAGGGAGAGCACAGAACCGAAATCTCTGATCAGAAGCCTATGTTTTCGATGATCTTATCTATTAAGATGGAGTTGACTATCCCCAACTCTGGCTGCTCATTTCTGTTTCAAATCTACCACATTTTCTGTGGTTGGCTTAACCATTTCCAGGATAGCCTATAAACACTGAGATAGTAAAAGTCAAGGCTGCAAAAATACTCAAGAGGTATGATGCAATCCAGCTAGGGGCTTGGTGAAAGTAAACCAAAATGAAACCAAAGCGAACTAATACAATATTAAGCCCATCAGGAGTGATGCTTTGCTTTACAGTAGGAGTTCCTTAAATAATACTTCAGAATACATTTAAATATTTGTGGTAGGAACTGTAGATTAATGATCTGAAAATACTCTCACAAGTTACAGGTGATCAACAAATATCACAGTCAAATGAACTATCAACTTTTGTATTGGGGAGGATTGGAAGAGGTAGAAAGATGGGGAAGGATGAAAAAAAAAAAAAGAATAAACATTGATGTATCTCCCAGGCAAATATATAAAACAAAGATTCAAGATTCAATTAAAAAAGTACTTGGCCACCCATCTATGTGGAATACATCTACTGTATAATGTGAAATACACAGGGTACAGCATTTGACTGTAGTGTAATTTTTTTCTGTAGTGCAGCAATTTGCCTTAGAAGATGATGCTACTAAAGGATTTTTTAAAAAATAATGATTTGACTTAATCCAACTACCATCATCAAATGCCTACTCTATGCTAGGCCTATACCAGGCACTTTGAGGGCTAAGGACATAAATAAGATGGAGGCTGTGGTCTCAAGGAACTCCTGGCCAGCGTGGAGATGATTTGAAAACAATCTAACTATAAGGTAGAAAGTGAAGAAAAATTGTATAGGGAAAGAGAGGAGCCAGTAGTAATGAAGAGGAAGAAAAAGAAAATGTGATTTGGTCTAATTAAACACTGACTGCCTAATTCCACATATAGAGCCAGAAGAATTTTTTTCCCTCCAAATTAGTGGAGCTTTATCTATGGAATACAAATTCACAACACAAGCTTTAATGGACTCAGGTCTTCTCCTGATCCCTTGGAGGGGGAAATGGAGGATCCCTGGGGAGTAAAGTTTCTTTGCTTTCTGGGAGGGAGAAAGGGGTGGGAGTTGAAATGTTCTGCCAGCCTGTGGGCCCCAGGGAAGTGGACTCCTTCCTTTCTGCCAGGAGAGGAACAGACATGTGCTGAACTAGTCTCGGTCAGCACAACAGCAGCAGATGGACTGAATGTACAAGCTGTCGTCTGTCACCACCTGGAGAGCCAGCCTTCCAACCATCTCTTTCATTGCACTGGGTAGGGTCAAGAGTCATTCCAGAGCTGAATTCCACAATGTATACATATATCAAAACATCAGGTTGGGAGGAGCAAGATGGCGATGGGTCTGGAGTGGGCGTGCCAGAGGACAGAGTGAGCCTGAGAAGTGTGTGCTGTGCTGCCAGAGTACTATTTGCATTTCCAAGAGTAACAAAAAACAAATAAATCACTGATCAACTAATCTACAATGAAAAAAAGCAACTACAGTCTCGAGGCTTTAGGGCCGATGCAAAAGAAGATTCCTGAGAGCGCCCCAACCGCGCTGGGAGACCGAGCAGCCCAAGGCAACAAAGGCCAGGAAAGACAGCAGCGGCGATGCAGAGACGGAGAGAAAGGCGCGGGACTGGCCCAGCTCTGGGAGCTTTGTGAGTGACCCCCAGCCCAGCCCCACTTGGGGGCAAAGGCCGGCCCGGCCCCCACTTACCACACCAGGCTAGGCACCTTCATCAGCGCTGCCTCCATCTTCTGGGGGGGGCGGAGTCGGCCGGCTCAGATCCGGCAAGCCAGCCATCTTCGCTTGGCACGGCTCCTCACTGAGCCATGCCACTTGTGTGCCTCAGAGCGGGGCCCCCCGGGGCCTGTGGACCAGCCACCAATCCCACTCCACCCGCGGATCTCTGGTGGGGCTGGTGGCGTGGGGAGCCCCCGGCCAGCGTCGGGAGGGCAGGGAAGAGGATCTCGGCCAGACTGTCACTCCACCACACCTGGGGCTTTGACCCCAGGTAAACTCCCTGCTTCCGGGAGGCAGATACCATCTCTGTGGCCTTCAGTTCGGAAAAACCCCAGACTGATTTCTGGTTGGGAGAGGGGTGACCGGGGTGCCCCTGAGCCCACTTGATCCTGCCAGAGAGTTGACGGCCTGAGGGTGCCGAGCCAGCTCATGCCGGGGGGATTCAAAGAGGAACTGTGTGCTGTGGGATCCGCCCCCGGGGGGCTCGCGCCCTGGTGTGGGAGATAACTCAACCACACAGGGGGCTGCAATACCGGGGGGAAGGTGGGGGGCCCAGAGAGGACCTTGACCAGGGCCGCAGGAATGCCCACAGTGTCTGTGGCAGAGGCCTGAGTACCCTTCAGGGCTGGGCGGGGCTGAGAGACGAGGATTGCAGAAGACACGCCCCAGCCCTGTACTGAGCGCACAGAGAGGGGAGGGGTCCGGCAAAGGAGGAGGAGTCTCGGAAAAAAAGACGCACCCTCCGGGAGGGCCCATCGTGTGCACACACACAGAGAGGGGAAACGCCCAGATAGCGAGGCGGAGACTTACAGATCACACACACCCTGTCGGGCTGGCAGGACAGGATCCAGCTGCCAGGGCCAGAACACAAGGAACAGGGAGAACTCCCAGAGCTGACCAGAGAAGAAA
>NW_007731689.1:147435-152072 GCF_000696425.1 Galeopterus variegatus
TTGTATGGAATGGAAATCATCAAGTCGAAGGTATACCTGTACCCCAATGTTCATTGCAGCACTCTTTACAATAGCCAAGAGTTGGAATCGCCCAAAACAAATAGGGCTGGGCACAGACTTCATGAATATGACCCCAAAAGCATGGGCAACCAAAGGAAAAATAAACAAATGGGACTATATCAAACTGAAAAGTTTCTGCACAGCAAAAGAAACAATTAACAGAGCTAAAAGACAGCCAACAGAGTGGGAGAAAATATTTGCAAAATACATATCTGACAAAGGACTAATATCCAGAATATATAAGGAACTCAAACAACTTTACAAGGAAAAAACAAGCAACCCAATTAAAAAATGGGCAAAAGAGCTAAGTAAGCATTTCTCTAAAGAAGATATGCAAATGGCCAACAGTCATATGAAAAAATGCTCAACATCACTCAGCATCCGGGAAATGCAAATCAAAACCACACTGAGATACCATCTCACCCCAGTTAGGATGGCTAAAATCCAAAAGACGCTGAACGATAAATGCTGGCGTGGTTGCGGAGAAAAAGGAACTCTCTTACATTGTTGGTGGGAATGCATAATGGTGCAACCCCTATGGAAAATGGTTTGGAGGTTCCTCAAACAGCTGAAGATAGATCTACCATACGATCCAGCTATCCCACTGCTGGGAATATATCCAAAGGAATGGAAATCATCAAGTCGAAGGTATACCTGTTCCCCAATGTTCATTGCAGCACTCTTTACAATAGCCAAGAGTTGGAATCAGCCCAAATGTCCATCATCGGATGAGTGGATAAGGAAAATGTGGTATATATACATAATGGAATATTACTCAGCTATAAAAACGAATGAAATACTGCCATTTGCAACAACATGGATGGACCTTGAGAGAATAATATTGAGTGAAACGAGTCAGGCAGAGAAAAAGAAATACCACATGTTCTCACTCATTGGTGGGAGCTAAAAAATAAACAAATTAATTCACCCACATACACACAAAAAAAAACCGGGGGGGGGGGAAGAAGACATAACAACTATACTTTTTTGAAGTTGTTACAACAAGCAAACGGAAAGGACATTCTTGGCGGGGAGGGGAGAGAGGGAGGAGGGAGGGAGGTGTCGGTGATGGGCCATAATAATCATATACATTGTATATTGACAAAATAAAAATTTAACGAAAAAAAAAACATCAGGTTGTACTCCATAAGTTAAAAATTAAAAAAAATTACACACACACACGCACGCACACACACACACACACACAGAGTATGAGTGTGCAGGCCTCAAAAAGCCCAGTAATCTTTTTTTTCTTAAAGTTATTTTTTTTCTCTTTTTCTTTTGGTGGCTGGCAAGTATGGTGATCCAAACCCTTAACCCTGGTGTTACCAGCACCATGCTCTCCCAAGTGAGGTAAACAGCCAGCCCCAAATCCACCAATCTTTTAAGAACATGGCATTGTCACCTGAATTGAATCTACTATATTAAGTCAAGTTGCATAAGCTAGCTTTATATTTGAGGCCTTCAGACTCCAATAAACTTAGAAATAATCTGGTAATCAAATAAAAGTCTTGTTCAAATTCATATTTGCTCAAGGAGCTCTGAGCATAGGATTATGCCAGAGTCTACTTACCAAGACAAATAGTTTTAATGGGAACATATTCGGCAGCAATACAAATTTCATCTGCCCTGGGCCCAGATATATAAAAATAATATTTTGATGCTAGAAATAAAGTAAGAACTCAGAAAGAGTTATATAAGTGCTTTAAAAATATTATTTCATTTAATCCTCATAATACCTGTACAAGGAAGGGACTATTATCCTGTTTTACAGTGGTATGAACTAAGACTTAGAGAGGTTAAGTAATCTTAACAAGGTCAGACAGCCAGTAAATGGGAGAAACCACATTAAACCAAGACAGTCTGATCCGAGTCCCTATTCATCCTGACTTCACTACACAGGTCAGGGCTTGATGCTTCTAACATAAAGGGCAGATGGTTGAATAGAAGGAAAAGGAATAAGCAATGCTGTAGACCCTCAGACATGTCTGACTGATAGATGCTACTGAAGAAACTGCATCCAGATTTCTTGAAAATGTGGCACTATGGGTGTACTGCGAGAATGATCAAGTGATGGGTGAGTAACAATTCTCTCCTGATTAATAAGTTTTTGAAAGATGAATGGGGGATGGATGATTTGGAGAATGCTGCTCTTCTAATAGGAAATTAGAAGATACTTCCAAAGCAAAAAGTAGCTATCCCCTTTCATTTATCACTTCAAGTACCCGGCCACCAACAACATTAAGTCTACTCCACCCAACACCAAATACAGAGTGTTTTAAAAGTGACCCGGGGAGGAGTGACAGTCTGCCAGGTAGCTAAGAAATGACTGGCCCAAGTAATGAGTCAGCATGTGAGTAAAGGGTTTGTGGAGTTCATATATGACCATTTATAACCATTTAACTTGACTGAAACTAACTGGGCTCAGTGACCTTCTCTCCAGCCACACTCTCAATTAATTGAATAAATCGTTCATTCAGAAAGCCAGTGGGAACATTCAAGTCACGTTACATAATGTCAAGTCATAGTCAGTGCCAAGATGAATAGCCAGAAACACAAGCTTGTTTGATTCATGTGCCAGAGTGGAAATACTCCTTGGTCCTCTAGCATCCGGGGTGATTACACATTCTGCTGGTACCAGCTCAAAACCAGTTCTGACAGAGTCTCTGTCAGCCCACTGGGACCTCTGGAGCATGTTAGAGGAGCCTCATGGCAGGCTGAAACGGAGAGGCCCTGTACTACAGTTTTGCTCAGTCATTGGCTGGGGCCACCCCAAGAAGACCAGCACCTCAGATCAACTAACCACACTCCTCACAGCTAGACAGTGAGTTCTTCCTTGCAGGGGGGGATCCAAATCATACACCTCTATGTCTGGCACACCATTCTGCTATCCAGAAATAGACAGTCTTCTCATAAGAGGCCCAGAGTTCTCCTCCCACATGGGTATGGGCAGGGGTGGAAGCGGATCCCCTTTTCTCTTTTCTAGTTTGAAATTTCTACCACAATATGAGGGTTCCCTGTAGGTAAGAAAACCGAGAATCCCAGGTATCTTTGCCTTTGGAACCACTTACTAAAATTCAGCAAGTACTTACACGTGGCCTTGTGTTACCCAGAGCACCATCTGGACCCTTCTTAGTAGCACATCAGGTATCCATGTTACACAGAAACACCATCTGGGCCTCTTCCAATAGTACATCATTTAGGGCTGGTTTATCCAATGACACTGACACCATCAGACTTGGGGAGTGGGGAGGGAGTTTGGGCTGTGAGAAGAAAAATTATGTCTCAGATCTTGGACCCTTGGGGAAAGGGTCAAGGAGCCCCAAAGATAAAGATTATCCATGTTGCAGCTTTGCCATAAGTTGGACTTAATTTTAAAAATAAAAAACTCTGCTTTTTACCATAAATGTGAGAACTGGATGCAATTATTATTATTATTTTAATTTTTTGGGTGGCTGGCTGGTACAGGGATCTGAACCCTTGACCTCAGTATTATCAACACTGTGCTCTAACCAGCTAAGCTAACCAGCTGGCCCAGATGCAGTTACTTATGTAAAACCTTGGGACAGTGCCTGGTGCATAGTAAGTGTTCAATGAAGGGAAGATAATCATATTCTTTCATTTTGATCAACTTATTCATTCAACAAATAGCTGTTGTAGGCCTACTATGTCTAAGCACTGAGAATATATTGTTGATCAACATAGCTCCAATCCTTGCCCTTGTGAATTTCTACTACAGTCTATTATTATTTTTTTTAATCTTCACCTTCTGCATCCTATATGGTCAAAAATATGACCTGAGGAAAAAGACCAAACTAGGTGTCTCTCCTCTAATTACAGCCTCTACAGAAAAAAACAGCCTAATTTCTTTCTTCTTTTGCTCATGCTGCAGTCCCTCCTGGAAGGTCTATTACCCTTCTTCCAATGCCCAGCTCAAGAAATCCTGTTCTTTGATTCTTCCAGCATTCACCTTTCTTATCCTTCGTATAACTTCTTTAATTAAACTAAATTTGGCCTGAGGCCACTTCCGTACTTTGAGTCCCTGTAGGGAAAGTGAAGGAAAAATGGTCATGTCCCCTCAGATATTCAGAATCTTGCCAAGCATTTGATGTAAATATGCATGTGCGCCCAGGTGTTCCTTGGTTATTGTCTAATGTAATTGCACATGTGTACCCAGGTGTCCTGGGTGCAGCTCTGATCCACAGGGACCCCTCCCCCGGGATGCCTCTGGGGAGGTCACCACCGCCACTGCAAGCTGTTGCTGTCAGTACCCCCAGACCCCTCCAAGAGGCTATTGCTGCTGCTGCTGCTGCCACTGCTGGAGGCTGTTGTAAGCTGCTGCTGCTGCTGCCGAGGACTGAGTTTGTTTCATCCGCCTGCTGCTGCTGCTGAGGACTGAGTTTGTTTCATCCGCCAACAGCTCCCAGTATCTTTCCCAATTACCTAGTGTGGGCCTGTGCGTGAGGGCAAGTCTGTGTGTGGCCCAGTCTGTACAATGGGTTTGAAGGGTCTGAACCCTAGCCCTGACAATACAAAGGGAAACTTAGTATAATTAAAATAATGAAACATTTTTTTTT
>NW_007731690.1:0-7085 GCF_000696425.1 Galeopterus variegatus
AGGAGGGAGGGAGGTGTCGGTTATGGGCCATAATAATCATATACATTGTATATTGACAAAAATTTAATGAAAAAAAAATAAAAATAAAAAATAAATAAATAAAAGTAGTTCCATCTCCAAAAAAAAAAAAGAAATCAGACTTCCTCTTTTGCCACCAGCTGAAGAAAATTCTCTGCGCTTAAGGGATCATGTGATTATATTAGGTCCACCTGGATAATTTCTCTTTTACAGTCAACAGTGCTTTTAAACATAACACAATGACATTGTGCCACTGTCCCTCAGCCTGGCTGCCTCTGTCCTTCTGTTTTCTGAGAACTTAGTTGGGACCTGGAGAATTTGGTTAAGCAGTGGCTGAGAGCAGTTGAAGCATATCTGCCTTTAGTGAGGAAATACACTCGCTGGTTATACTTAGGTGTAGTATTTGAAAAAAATGATTATTTCTATTGCATATGTAAGGAATTGCATTTCTTATAGCAGAGGAAGAAATTTGTTGGCTGGATTGTGCTTTTCAACACACTCTGCTGAAACCTGCCCCAACACTCCCCTGACCCATTCTTACCTGTCCCTCTTTTATGTTCCCCAAAGAGCCCCCATCCCAGTGTCTGCCCCAGCCCTCGTGACACTTTGGGGGCACACATATGTCTCCTCTGTCAATTCTTTGAGGTCAAGAACTGTGTTTCACGAGCGCAGTGTTTGGTCCATAATNAAAGTAGTTCCATCTCCAAAAAAAAAAAAGAAATCAGACTTCCCCTTTTGCCACCCGCTGAAAAAAAATCTCTGGGCCTAAGGGATCATGTGATTATATTAGGTCCACCTGGATAATTTCTCTTTTACAGTCAACAGTGCTATTAAACATAACACAATGAGTGATGTTTCATCACACTCATGGTTCTAGGGGTTACAGGGCATAGAAACTTGTGGGTCATTTCTAGAAATTCTGACTACTTCACCTCTAGATGCCTGTATGCAGATCTCCTCTGGACCTAGAGCCTTAAAACTGTCTTTGGGCGGACCAAGAAATCCCTGGCTGGCAGAGACTGCTGGTAAAGCCCACCTCATTCTCCCTTCTGGCATAGTAATGGGCTTGTTGGTGGGGCACGTGGCTGCCTGGAAGAAAGACTACATTTCCCAGGCTTCTTTGAAGCTAGTTGGAGATGAGTGACTTGGTTGGTCAAGGAGATGTAGGTGGAAAAGTAGTGGACAGGTTCCAAGAGCCTTCCTACGAGACCAAGTCTCCACGTTCTCAGCTCTTCTCGCTGCTTCCGTCATTCCCCTCTCTTGCACCAGGGATCTCATGACCGGAGCTCTGTCTTTGACCAAAAAGATGAGGCCACAATGGCAAAGCCACAGTGAGAAGAAAGCCAGGTCTCTGCTGTGGTTAAGTGTCAAACCAGCCCTGGATTACCTACCTGAACTTTTATGAGAAAGACAGAAATTTCTATCACCGCTGTTGCTTAAAACTCTGGCCTGGAGTTTCCCTACTGGGGTTTAGTGATACAGGCTGTTCTGTGGTCAGAGGTGCCTGTCTTTAGCTGGGGCCACTGTCCCTCAGCCTGGCTGCCTCTGTCCTTCTGTTTTCTGAGCACTTAGTTGGGACCTGGAGAATTTGGTTAAGCAGTGGCTGAGAGCAGTTGAAGCATATCTGCCTTTAGTGAGGAAATACACTCGCTGGTTATACTTAGGTGTAGTATTTGAAAAAAATGATTATTTCTATTGCATATGTAAGGAATTGCATTTCTTATAGCAGAGGAAGAAATTTGTTGGCTGGATTGTGCTTTTCAACACACTCTGCTGGAACCTGCCCCAACACTCCCCTGACCCATTCTTACCTGTCCCTCTTTTATGTTCCCCAAAGAGCCTCCATCCCAGTGTCTGCCTCAGCCCTCGTGACACTTTGGGGGCACACATATGTCCCCTCTGTCAATTCTTTGAGGTCAAGAACTGTGTTTCACGAGCGCAGTGTTTGGTCCATAATGGGACCTTCAGAAATGTGCCGGGCCATTTACACATGTCTTCTTTATTCAGTCCTTGGAGCAATGCTATGAAGTAGACACTGTTCCTATCCTTATTTTACAGGAGGGTAAACTGAGGCTCAGAGAGGTTAATCAACTGTTTCATGTCATAAACTAGTATAAAAGCTCACTTTCTGATTCCAGTTCTGACATTATTCCGGAGTCCACTGCCACCAAAAGATACCACCCCCAAACTGCATGATTTTTGCCTGCAGGGTCTCTTGTTTGGGGATAGACCCTATTCCTACTGTGAGTTGTTAACTAAGAACCAGAGGTGTAGTAGATAGAAAATGGGCTTTGAGGCAAATGAATGAGATTTGCATTTTGTCTCTATTACTAACTTTCTGGATGTAGTGCGGGCTGCTTAACCTCCATGATCTTCCATTTCCCCATCTACCAATTGGTTTATAAAATCTCATTCTTAGGTGTCTATATTTTAACACGCAAAGATTTTCCTGAAAAACAGGCCACAAGGCAATTGCATGATGTGATTCCATTTTTGTACAAAAATTATTAATAATAAACATTGATAAATATATAGAAAACTGCCTGGGGTATATACACTGAAATATTAATAGTGATTGTCTCTGAAGTTGAAATAGGGCATTTTCACCCACAATATTGTCTAATTCTTGTCCCTATTTTACAGTCAAGGAAACTAAAGCTCAGGGAGGTTATGCAACTTGTCCAAGGTCATGTGTAGTTTTTTATTTTTATTTTTACAATGAACAATGTATTACATTTAAAATCAAAATCAGAAAAGTGATAAAACTAAATAAAAAATAGAACAAAATGCGTCTGCTTGAAATTGCCTAGGACAGTTCCTGTCACATAGTAGGTCTCTCTCTCTCACTCCACACACACACACACACACACACACACACACACACACACACACACACACATTTTTTCCCCCACAGATGGGGGAGAAGAACCTCCCTCTGAGCACAGAAAACCACAGCCAGACTGAGGAAAAAAATCAAAGCACTGTGAGACTCCTCCCCGACAGACTGGGGAAGTAGAAAAGCAGCCTTCGGTCCTGGAATCCCAGAATAGTCCTGTTTGTTGACCTCAAAGATTTTAGAGAAAATCTCTCCCCACCTTGGGCTCTGGGTAAAGCACTTATCTGGGGAAGAGAGGATATAGAAAGTATGTTGTCAGATTCCATTGCTAATATCCAGCTAAGAATTCCCTCCATCTCGTTTTAACAACCAGGAATGGGATTTTAAAAACCGTCTTTGGAAGATAAGCTTTCCTCTTTCTCAGTTTAATGGGTGCAGGCCACTGGTGAATGCAAAGGCTTTGCCTGTTCATTCTTGGTGTGATCCCTGGAATGGCAGGTGTATAGTGACCGTGTGGAAAAGCAAGGATCCCCATGAGTCTCTGCTACTCCTATGCACAGTCACTGTGATGGGCTGAATTACCTCAGCCCCTGCAATGCAGCACTCCAGATCTGACTTCTGCCATCCTGTCACACATATCTATCTCCCCCATAGGCATCCATGGCTAAACCCTTATGCCAGAAAATCCCTTGTCTTCTGAATATTTGGAGTTCTCTCATGCGTCAGTGCCCTCTGTCTTTCCCTCTTGTCCATCTGGTGAACTCGCCCCTCTTAAAGATATAACTCAAAAGTCACCTTCTCTGTGAAGCCTTCCTGATTGCTCTCCTATCAGGTAGAGAGAGCATTATCCCTCCTTTGAGTTTTCACATTATTTGGGGATTGCATCACATAGAGCATAGCGGTTAACAGAATGAGTTTTGTGGTGAGCTGAGGCTCACATCCAGCTCCACCACTTGCTAGCACTATGCAGATGAGCAAATTATTTAATCTGCCTAAGTCTTAGCTTCCTCAGGTAGAAAATGAGGAATAGTAATAGTAGTCCTTATCCCCTGGGGCTATTGTGAGGATTAAAAGAAGTAGTGCATTTAAAGCACTTAGCACAATGTCTGCTACACAGAGTAT
This sequence comes from Galeopterus variegatus, assembly GCF_000696425.1. Taxonomy (NCBI): domain Eukaryota; kingdom Metazoa; phylum Chordata; class Mammalia; order Dermoptera; family Cynocephalidae; genus Galeopterus; species Galeopterus variegatus. The sequence goes on from NW_007731690.1 coordinate 3,977, forward strand.
GCTCTCGGTAACCATTACCTATTATAATATTATATTATAATTGTTTATGTGCCACCCATCTTCCTCCTTTCCACCGTGTTCCCAATTATGAACTCCTCAGGAGTTGGGCCACATTTAATTTTTTTTGTGTCCTGTATCTAGCATTCAGTACAGGAATTATTGCAAATAGGTGCTCAGTTAAAACTTTTAACGTTTTTATTTATTTCTTTGTCCTCTGCTTTGTTACAAAATTTGTGGAGGAAGAGGTAGAAAGGATGGTTAGAGAGAAGGCTGGTAGAAACAAGAAGAGCCAGGTTGATTTTTGGAGGTGTAAAAGAGCTGTGTTCACTGGTTAGGGGGGAAATGCTCTAGACCTGGGTGGAGTAGCAGAGCTTGGGGTGAGGAGGCCAGGGCAGAAACAGCAGCAGAGAGGGGGCGGTCCTGTGAAATCTCTTCTGGGTTTCTGTAGGAAAGGGGGGGCATCCAGGGGCCTTGGTGCCCATAAGTTGGGGTGGAGGTTTGAACAGTGTTGAAAGCCAATGTCCTAGGATTTCAATTTTTCTTTGCCTTGTATCCCAGGGAAGCAAGGACTGTTAGATTTATTCCATCCGTACAGCCAAGCTGACCAACTTGTCCTGGTTTGCCTGGGACTTTCCCACTTTTAGCACTGAAAGTTCTATATCCCAGGACAACTCATCACAGGCAGCCTAGGATGGTTGGTCATCCAATGTACAGCTGTATGTGGGATTAGAAGTGCAGGAGACAGCAAATTTACTAGGATCCAGGGAGATAGAGCACAGATTTCCTGAATCTTAGCAGGAAACCAGGGAGATAGATGACAGAAGTCTCATGGTATCGTCTTTCAAAGTATAGAACCTTATACTTTTCAGGGAATTTTCCACCTTTTACCTCATTTGATCCTAACAGATTTTTAATTATAAAAATATTATGTATGTATGTAAATATTTATGCAAACACACACAAATGCTATATATATTATTAAGTATTAAAGAATATACATATTTATATTTGATTACCTAGAGATTTATATTTACATTTCTTTTCCTACCACCAAGCCAACAAGACTACCACAAAAATGGCATTTAAGTGTCTAAAACTGGTAAAGAAAACTGGTTTCCAATTAGAAGCCAACCATGATCGATCGATAGAGGCTGTCTATAGTCCTGTGTAGAAATGTTCTAAGGCTGCCTCTGAACCTGGTGATGTGGGAGCCACAGTTGATTAGTGATGTCTGTCATGGGTCTAGGAGAGAAAAGTGGCAGCGGGGATACTACATATTTGGTATCCCTGGCCTGATGACCGAACACACACTTTCATTGCTTTTCCCCGTATCTTTAACCAACTTTATTCCAAAGTGGACCATGCCTTCTGGTCAGATCTTTTGATCTCATTCAGAAGTGTGGACACTTCTATTTTCCCTGAAAAACTTTATCCTAAGTCATGATTCTCTGCTTTCTCACTTTCTTTTTTCTATAAATGAGCATACTACATCTCTATTTTCTTTTAGTAGTTGGAGCATACTAACTGATCTTTTCCTTATAGTCTTGGCTGATTGGCTTCCACAGAGCCTTGCTGTGATGTGTTCAGAAATTCAGAGATATCGTTAGTGTGGCCATGCTTCCTTCTCACCCTGTTCTAGGCAGTAGCTGTTTCTCCCAATAAAAATTCAAATTGACTTTAGCCAACTCCTGGTTCATTTTAACTCAACAAGTGTTTATTAGTCTTTTTTTTTGTGCTCTGTGCATTTTATCTCTCCTTTGTCCATCTTTTCTTGTTTTCTGTTGCTTTAAAATATCCTCCTGAAGATTTTCGCTCCTGGTCATGATACAGTTGAATTTATCCTCTGGCCTTAAATAATTAAATATTCAAACCAATCCAAAGTTTTCAGACTGTTTTTTTTTTTTTTGGCAGCCAGCCTGTATAAGGATCTGTATCCTTGATGGTGGTGTTGTCAACACAGCTCTCTAACCGAATGAGTTAACTGGCCAGCCCTAAGTTTTTTATTTTATTTTTTTATTTTTAAGACTTTGGATGTCAGAGAGGCAGGACAGTATCCCTTAAGGAAAGGAAGCAAATGATATGAGCCTTATGATTGCTCCAGCTCATTTCCTGGAAGGGGTTCCAAGCTAGTGCAGAGAAGAAAAATCCGAACAGACCAGTGATCTCACTGAGCTGAGAAGGAGTTCACTTTTCAGAGGCCAAGTTTGCTAGGATTTTCAGGGAGAAAATAACAGAAAGAAGAGAGGGAGAGAGCAAAAGAGCAACAGAGTTAGAGAGTGAGAAATCCTGACTGCTGAAGGATTCTCTTGACTCTTTGATTTCTTAATGATCTGCAAATATGTATGAGGAAACTAGCTGAGGCTGGGGAAAGAACCATGGGAAAGGAATAGGTGTAATAATGGTCTTAGGTCATACAGGATGGAAATAGTTTGTGCTTCCATCAGCCATAGTGAAAAGAATTCCTAATATACAGAACGTAGAATTCCCAAAAGGGTATTGCTAAATTAGTCCTAGACTAAAGGCTGCCCTAGATTTATGCTGATGGTTTAAAAGGAAGCTATAACAGGATCAAACTTATTCCAACTAATTTAACTGTGATCCCATACAAAGCCCTAACGTAAATATAACGAAATCCAGCACCCAACCATGCAAAATCTAAAATGTCCAGCATCTGATAAACATTTCCAAACATGTAAAGATGCAGAAAAATATGACCTATAATGAGGAGAAAAATCAATCATCAGAAGCAGACCCAGAAATGACACAGTTGATAAAACTAGCAGACAAGGATGTCCAAAGAGCTGTTATAAATATACTCCATGTGCTCAAGAAGGTATAAGAAGACATAAATATGATGAGAAGAGAAATAGAAGATATCAGCCTTTTAGGAATATAAAATATGATATCTGAAATGAAAAATACACTATGAGATTAATAGCCTAACAAGATTAGACACCATAATAAAGTAAGTTAACTTGAATATGTAGCAATAGAAATAGCCAAATAAAACAGAGAGAAAGAAAAAAGATAAAAAAGAACAGATGATTAGTGACTCGTGGGGAAATAAAAACCAGTCTAACATATGTGTGCACAATTCCATGTGTATCCT
>NW_007731690.1:7629-12107 GCF_000696425.1 Galeopterus variegatus
AAGCTAAAAGACAGTGGGATGATATCTTTAAAGTGCTTAAAGGAAAAACAAAATTTGTAAACCTAGAATTCTATACCCAGCAAAAATATCTAGTGAAAATGGAAATGAAATAAAGACTTTTTTTTCAGGCAAACCAAAGCTGAGAGATTTTATAACCATCAGATGTCCACCAAAAAATATTTTTAAAAAGGAAGTTCTTCAGAAAGAAGTAAAATGATAGATGAAAATTTGGATCTACATAGAAATAAAGAGCACTGGACAGGGCAAACACAACTTTCTTCTAGTTAAAAAAATTCTCTAGAAAATAATTGACTTCTCAAAAATAATAGCAATGCATTGTGTGGTTCATAATAAATATACAAGTAAAATTAGGACAAAAAGAGCCCAAAAGATGAAATGGGAAAATGAAAGTGGGGAAATGAAAACTGTTGTAAGGTTTTAAAAATATACATGAAGTTGTATAATATTATTTGAAAGTAGACCATGATGATTTAGAGATGTTTATTTTAAACCTTAGAGCAATCACTAAAAGAAAAAAAAAATCCAACAAAACAAAGTGGTTAGCTTATAAGCCAATAGTAAACATAAAACAAAATGATAAAAAATACTCAGTGCAAAAGAAGGTAGAAAAAGAGGAAAAGAACAAAGAACAGATGGGACAAATAGAAAACATAGCAATATGGCAGATTTAAATATATGTATGTTGATAATATCATTTTGTGTCAATTTTCTGAACACTCCAATTAAAAGGCAGAGATTATTAGATTGACTAAAGAGTAAGGTGACTCGACAATATGCTCCTTACAAGAAACCCATTTCACATATAAAGAAACAGATAAGTTAAAAGTAAAAGGATAAAAGAAGAAATTTCATGTAAATAGCAATCAGAAGAAAGGAGTGCAGTTATAACAATGTCCACAAAGTAGATTTCAGAGCAAAGAACATGTCTTAGTCCATTTGGGCTGTTATAACAAGTTGCCATAAACTAGGTAGCTTGTAAACAACAGAAATTTATTTCTCACAGTTCTGGAGGCTGGGGAGTCCAAGATCAAGGCACTGGCAGATTCAGAGTCTAGTGAGGGTTTGTATCCTCATTCTTAGATGGTGTCTTTTCACTGTGTCTTCACGTAGTAGAAGGGGTGAATGAGCTCCCTTGAGCCTCTTTTATAAGGGCACTAATTTCATTCATGACAGCTCCACCCTCATGACCTAGTCACCATCCAAAAGTCCCCACCTTCTAATACTATCACTTTGGGGGTTAAAATTTCAACATGTGAATTTTTGGGAGGAATTCACAGCATTTAGACCATAGCAGAATATTAACAGAGAAAAAGAAGTCATTCAATAACAACAAAATAGTGCATTATTTAAGAGGACATAACAATCCTAAATGTGTATGCACTTAATAATAGATCTTCAAAATATTTAAAGCAAATGATAGAATTGGAAAAAGAAATAGGAAAACCCACAGTCATAGTTGGAGATTTTAACATTCTTCTTTCAATAACTGATTAAACAAATAGAAAGTGAGTAAGATATAGAAGCTTAACATAACAACCAACTTTACCTAATTGATATTTATTAAACACAACACTTAAAACCAAAAGAATACCACATTATTTTTAAGTGTACAAAGAATAGTCACCAAGATAAAACATATTTTGGGTGACAAAACAAGTTTTAATTAATTTAATAGAATTGAAATTATATAAACTATGTTCTTTGACAATGAGATTAAACTAGAAATCAGTAAGAGAAAGATATCCAGAAAATCCCCAAATATTTGGAAATTAAACAATACACTTCAAGATAACCCATAACTCAAAGAAGAAATAAAAAAATATTTTAAACTGAATAAAAATGAAAACACAAAACATCAGACTTGTGGGATGCAGCTAAAGCAGTGCTTACAGGGAAACTTATAGCATAAAACACTTATACTAGAAAAGAAGAACATTCTCAGCTTCCACTACAAGAAAAAGTAAATTAAAGTAATTACTTTGATTACCCAAATTAATGAGAAGGAATGAAATAATAGATATAAGAGGAGAAATCAATGAAATAGTCATCAGAAAAATAGAAAAAAAATCAATGAAATAAAAAATAGACCTTTAGCCAGACTGACCAAGAATGAAAACGGGGGACATTCTACAGACATTAAAATGATAATAGGAGAATGCTGTAATTACATGCCAATAAATTATACAACTTAGAAGAAAGAGACAACTTTTTAAAAAGATACATACTCTAAAACTCACATAAAAAGAAATTCATAATTGGAATAGCTATATATCTATGAAAGAAATTCTCACAAGGAAAACCCAAGACCCAAATGGTATCTACAAATATTTGAATGTTTTCTACAGTGAATTCTACAAAACATTTATGGAAGAAATTGTGACAATTTTACACAAACTCTTCCAGAAAACGGAAGAGGAGGAAACCTGTCCCAAACCATTTTATGAAGCCAGCATTATCTTGATAATTAAATCAGAAAAAGAAGATCTTATAGGAAAATAAACCCACAGGCCAATATCCCTCATAAACATGTATCAATAAGTATTTAACAAAATATTAGCCAATTGATTCTAGCAATATGTAAAGAGGATTGTAGAGCTAGGGCTAGGGTCTGGAGCTCACAGACCCCTCGAGCCCATTCACAAACCCTTTACATGCAGGTCTATGAGCTAGGTAACCAGCAAACAGGTCCTTGGAGCCTTGGCTGAAGAAGGGATAGTCTTTATTCAGCACAAACGCATCTAAGAGTTAAACAGTCCAAAGGAGAAACTTAGAAACTCAACTGCTACCAGCAAAGTCCAAAGAAAAATTGAGCAGCTGCCAGCAGAGTAAACATGCTCTATTTTTAGACTTGAGCTCTGCCAGCCAGCCCTGCTTCACAAACTCAAGAACATACAATAGTAACAAAACTAAAAAGATACATTGGTGTACATGCACACTAACTCCACCCACACAACTTGTTTACAAGAAATGTGCTGCTCGACCCCCAACCAGACCTGAGCTGAGGGAGCCTGACTAAATTATCCTATTTTTCCCACAAGGACCATATTATAAGCAAGTGGGGTTTAACCTAGGAATGTAATTATGGTTTAATATTCAAATATCAATAATGTCATTTACCATATAAATGGACTAAGAAAGAAAAATAATATGATCATCTCAATAGAATCAGGGAAAGCATTTGAAAAATTCAGCACTCATTTATGATAAAAGTTTCCAGCAAACTAGGAATAGAAGAGAACTTTCTCAAACTGATAAATGACATTTACAAAAGATGTACAGATTGTACTATACATAATCTTTTCACATAATCTTTCATGTCTGCAAAGACATGCAGACTGGAAACAAAGAGATAAAAATCTGTTTATTCACAGTTGTCATAATCTATGAAGCAAGCCCTAAGGCATCAACAAAGAAAGCTACTATAACTAATAAGTGAGTTCAGCAGGCAATAGGGTAGAAGGTCAATACACCAAGATTAATTCTTTCTTTATATTCTAACAAAAAAAAAAAATTGAAAACAAATGGAAACAAAAATGGTAATAAAATTTTAGGAAACAATGCTACTTACAAGGGCATCCAAATTATGAAATATTTAGGGATAAATTTAACAAAAATGTGTAAGAAATGTACACTGAAAATTGCTAGCCTTTGATGAAACAAATTAAAGAAGACTGAAATGAATGGAAAAATATACAATGTTCATGGATCAGAAGGCTCACTATTGCTAAGATATCAGTACTTTCAAAATTGATTGATAGATTCAATTTAATGCCAATAAAGTCCCAGCAGGACTTTGTGTAAAAATTGACAAGATAATTCTAAAATTTAATATGAAAATGCAAAGGTCCAAGAATGATAAAAACTGTTTTTAAAAAGAAGAAAAATTTGGAGTACTCATAATACCTGCTCTTAAGATATACTGTAAATCTACAGTAATCAAGACAGTGTGGTATTGATCAAATGATATACATATAGATCAATGGAATGCAATGTAGTCCAGAAATATACCAAAGCATATATAAGTTGATTTTTAACAAAGATGCAAGGTGTGGAAGTAGTGTATTCTTTTTAACAAATAGCGTTTTAACAAATATTTTTCTTCTCTCCTTTTTTCAGTATATTTGGTACATACAAATGAGTATATATTATATCCAAGTTATAAAACACAATGATAAAACGAACACCTATGAACTCACTTCCAATTTGTAAATTAGACCTAAAGATTTTCTTCATCTTGTTTTCTTTCTGACATCTTGAAGGAGGAGCATGCTGCCCCAAATGTGGTCGATTACTTCTGCCCTGTTCATCTTTCTCCTCATCCTCTTCAGGTCTTAAGGCCCACACTTTCCAATACTACTGTTTTTGGCATTCGAGTTCAACTATTAGCAAAGCATGGTTTAGAAAGGAGGACATCTTCTATTTTGTATACAAAAAATTGCTATTTGGGCTTCCTCTGG
>NW_007731690.1:12659-34611 GCF_000696425.1 Galeopterus variegatus
TTCTTCATCTTGTTTTCTTTCTGACATCTTGAAGGAGGAGCATGCTGCCCCAAATGTGGTCAATTACTTCTGCCCTGTTCATCTTTCTCCTCATCCTCTTCAGGTCTTAAGGCCCACACTTTCCAATACTACTGTTTTTGGCGTTCGAGTTCAACTATTAGCAAAGCATGATTTAGAAAGGAGGACATCTTCTATTTTGTATACAAAAAATTGCTATTTGGGCTTCCTCTGGAATTGTGCCAGCTCTAGCTTGATCAGTGGTTCAAGTTGGGCGGGGATTTCAGACAACTAAGTGACATTCATCGCTGCATTTTTACATGTCAGGCTGAGTGTGTAGGATGTTCGCAGACCACTTATCTTTTCCTGAGAAGGAGCAAATTGTCTCAACCAAAGTCAGAAGACCAGAGGAGCAAATGAGGAATACAGTAGCATGAAAAGGGACTGTTTGGGACTTTTGTGCAGGTCCAGTTTGAAAGGGAGCCAGGTGGGTGTGGAGCTTACATCATCCTGTTGGTTTTCCCTCCAAAATATGCTCCAAATCCATCAACTTCTTTCCATCATCCATGGCCTTGATGCCTGCAGTAGTCTTCCAATGAGCTATTCACTACATAGCAGCCAGAGTGAACTCTTTCAAAAGTAAGTCAGACCTTGTCATTCTCTGCTCACATCCTTCCCGTGGCTGCCTATTGCCCTTACTCTGACAAAGGCTTGCATGATAGTGCTTTGCCTCCCTCCCCAGCCTTATCCCAAGCTCTTCGTTTCTTCCTCCACTCCACTCCAGCCTCCATGGTTTCCTTTTGGCTCCAGATACATCAAGTTCTTACTGCTTTGAAAACTTTGCAGATCTTTTCTGAGTTTCTAGAATCCTTTTCCCCTAGTTTGCACAGCTGGCTCCTTTTCATATAATCTCCANATATGATATCTGAAATGAAAAATACACTATGAGATTAATAGCCTAACAAGATTAGACACCACAGTAATGTAAGTTAACTTGAATATGTAGCAATAGAAATAGCCAAATAAAACAGAAAGAAAAAAGATAAAAAAGAACAGATGATTAGTGACTCGTGGGGAAATAAAAACCAGTCTAACATATGTGTGCACAATTCCATGTGTATCCTTGGAATCCCAGAAAAAAAAAAGAGAGCATAAATGGAAAAATAGTTGAAAAATAATGGCCAACATTTCCCCAAATTTGATAAAAAATATAAGTCTCATATCTGAAACACTCAACATACTCCAAGAAGACCATGAAGCAAGGCACACTAAGGCACAACATAAACAAATTGCTGAAAACCAGTGATGAAGAGCAAAATCTAAAAAACATGAGGAAATAAAGATGCAGTATACACAGAGGAACAAACTTAAGAATTACAGCAGAATTCTTGTTAGAAATCATGTAAGCTAAAAGACAGTGGGATGATATCTTTAAAGTGCTTAAAGGAAAAACAAAATTTGTAAACCTAGAATTCTATACCCAGCAAAAATATCTAGTGAAAATGGAAATGAAATAAAGACTTTTTTTNATATGATATCTGAAATGAAAAATACACTATGAGATTAATAGCCTAACAAGATTAGACACCATAATAAAGTAAGTTAACTTGAATATGTAGCAATAGAAATAGCCAAATAAAACAGAGAGAAAGAAAAAAGATAAAAAAGAACAGATGATTAGTGACTCGTGGGGAAATAAAAACCAGTCTAACATATGTGTGCACAATTCCATGTGTATCCTTGGAATCCCAGAAAAAAAAAGAGAGCATAAATGGAAAAATAGTTGAAAAATAATGGCCAACATTTCCCCAAATTTGACAAAAAATATAAGTCTCATATCTGAAACACTCAACATACTCCAAGAAGACCATGAAGCAAGGCACACTAAGGCACAACATAAACAAATTGCTGAAAACCAGTGATGAAGAGCAAAATCTAAAAAACATGAGGAAATAAAGATGCAGTATACACAGAGGAACAAACTTAAGAATTACAGCAGAATTCTTGTTAGAAATCATGTAAGCTAAAAGACAGTGGGATGATATCTTTAAAGTGCTTAAAGGAAAAACAAAATTTGTAAACTTAGAATTCTATACCCAGCAAAAATATCTAGTGAAAATGGAAATGAAATAAAGACTTTTTTTTCAGGCAAACCAAAGCTGAGAGATTTTATAACCATCAGATGTCCACCAAAAAATATTTTTAAAAAGGAAGTTCTTCAGAAAGAAGTAAAATGATAGATGAAAATTTGGATCTACATAGAAATAAAGAGCACTGGACAGGGCAAACACAACTTTCTTCTAGTTAAAAAAATTCTCTAGAAAATAATTGACTTCTCAAAAATAATAGCAATGCATTGTGTGGTTCATAATAAATATACAAGTAAAATTAGGACAAAAAGAGCCCAAAAGATGAAATGGGAAAATGAAAGTGGGGAAATGAAAACTGTTGTAAGGTTTTAAAAATATACATGAAGTTGTATAATATTATTTGAAAGTAGACCATGATGATTTAGAGATGTTTATTTTAAACCTTAGAGCAATCACTAAAAGAAAAAAAAAATCCAACAAAACAAAGTGGTTAGCTTATAAGCCAATAGTAAACATAAAACAAAATGATAAAAAATACTCAGTGCAAAAGAAGGTAGAAAAAGAGGAAAAGAACAAAGAACAGATGGGACAAATAGAAAACATAGCAATATGGCAGATTTAAATATATGTATGTTGATAATATCATTTTGTGTCAATTTTCTGAACACTCCAATTAAAAGGCAGAGATTATTAGATTGACTAAAGAGTAAGGTGACTCGACAATATGCTCCTTACAAGAAACCCATTTCACATATAAAGAAACAGATAAGTTAAAAGTAAAAGGATAAAAGAAGAAATTTCATGTAAATAGCAATCAGAAGAAAGGAGTGCAGTTATAACAATGTCCACAAAGTAGATTTCAGAGCAAAGAACATGTCTTAGTCCATTTGGGCTGTTATAACAAGTTGCCATAAACTAGGTAGCTTGTAAACAACAGAAATTTATTTCTCACAGTTCTGGAGGCTGGGGAGTCCAAGATCAAGGCACTGGCAGATTCAGAGTCTAGTGAGGGTTTGTATCCTCATTCTTAGATGGTGTCTTTTCACTGTGTCTTCACGTAGTAGAAGGGGTGAATGAGCTCCCTTGAGCCTCTTTTATAAGGGCACTAATTTCATTCATGACAGCTCCACCCTCATGACCTAGTCACCATCCAAAAGTCCCCACCTTCTAATACTATCACTTTGGGGGTTAAAATTTCAACATGTGAATTTTTGGGAGGAATTCACAGCATTTAGACCATAGCAGAATATTAACAGAGAAAAAGAAGTCATTCAATAACAACAAAATAGTGCATTATTTAAGAGGACATAACAATCCTAAATGTGTATGCACTTAATAATAGATCTTCAAAATATTTAAAGCAAATGATAGAATTGGAAAAAGAAATAGGAAAACCCACAGTCATAGTTGGAGATTTTAACATTCTTCTTTCAATAACTGATTAAACAAATAGAAAGTGAGTAAGATATAGAAGCTTAACATAACAACCAACTTTACCTAATTGATATTTATTAAACACAACACTTAAAACCAAAAGAATACCACATTATTTTTAAGTGTACAAAGAATAGTCACCAAGATAAAACATATTTTGGGTGACAAAACAAGTTTTAATTAATTTAATAGAATTGAAATTATATAAACTATGTTCTTTGACAATGAGATTAAACTAGAAATCAGTAAGAGAAAGATATCCAGAAAATCCCCAAATATTTGGAAATTAAACAATACACTTCAAGATAACCCATAACTCAAAGAAGAAATAAAAAAATATTTTAAACTGAATAAAAATGAAAACACAAAACATCAGACTTTTGGGATGCAGCTAAAGCAGTGCTTACAGGGAAACTTATAGCATAAAACACTTATACTAGAAAAGAAGAACATTCTCAGCTTCCACTACAAGAAAAAGTAAATTAAAGTAATTACTTTGATTACCCAAATTAATGAGAAGGAATGAAATAATAGATATAAGAGGAGAAATTAATGAAATAGTCATCAGAAAAATAGAAAAAAAATCAATGAAATAAAAAATAGACCTTTAGCCAGACTGACCAAGAATGAAAACGGGGGACATTCTACAGACATTAAAATGATAATAGGAGAATGCTGTAATTACATGCCAATAAATTATACAACTTAGAAGAAAGAGACAACTTTTTAAAAAGATACATACTCTAAAAACTCACATAAAAAGAAATTCATAATTGGAATAGCTATATATCTATGAAAGAAATTCTCACAAGGAAAACCCAAGACCCAAATGGTATCTACAAATATTTGAATGTTTTCTACAGTGAATTCTACAAAACATTTATGGAAGAAATTGTGACAATTTTACACAAACTCTTCCAGAAAACGGAAGAGGAGGAAACCTGTCCCAAACCATTTTATGAAGCCAGCATTATCTTGATAATTAAATCAGAAAAAGAAGATCTTATAGGAAAATAAACCCACAGGCCAATATCCCTCATAAACATGTATCAATAAGTATTTAACAAAATATTAGCCAATTGATTCTAGCAATATGTAAAGAGGATTGTAGAGCTAGGGCTAGGGTCTGGAGCTCACAGACCCCTCGAGCCCATTCACAAACCCTTTACATGCAGGTCTATGAGCTAGGTAACCAGCAAACAGGTCCTTGGAGCCTTGGCTGAAGAAGGGATAGTCTTTATTCAGCACAAACGCATCTAAGAGTTAAACAGTCCAAAGGAGAAACTTAGAAACTCAACTGCTACCAGCAAAGTCCAAAGAAAAACTGAGCAGCTGCCAGCAGAGTAAACATGCTCTATTACCATGAAGGCAGTTTAGGACATGCGAGTTTGAGGGTCCTATGGGTATCCCAGCAGAGGTGTCCGTCAGGGGAATGAACTTGAGGATCTGGAGCTCAGGAGAGAAGCATAGGTTGAGGTGGAGGTTGGAGAAACATGGGTTATGGGGTAGCCCAACCATGCCTCTGACTCCAATGGACCTTTTTAAGGTTTCTACGTCCTAAGCCTGTTGTGAAGGTTGGCAGTGACAACACACTGACGGTGTTTAGTACAGAGCCCTGCACATGCTGGGCCCTCTGCAAATGTGAGCTGTCAGATGTGATACTGGTTGTGTGGGGTTCCTCCTGCCTCCTAGATTTCTGATTTCATCCAGCTTGGCCATGTGTGAAAGGTCTAAGAAAGGTGGTTGTCTGGAGGGAGCTGGGGCCTGGAATTGAGGGACCTAAGCTGAGCCTGCTGTGCCTTGGAAACCGGCAGCTCAATGGCTCACCAATCATGAACACCTGCCTCCAGGCCCACACCTGTTTCTTTCTCACCTCAGGCCAGTCTGGCTTCCACCCACTTTTAGTTCTCTTTGCCAGCAGATTCTTTACGTGATGTTGCTGATGCTTTGCCGGACTGCCCAGACCCCTTATTTGGGACCGAAGGACCAATTCTACCAGCTGCTGGCTCTCAGCTGTCAGCCCTCTCCAGAAATTACCCTAGCTGAAGAGACACCCATCACTCAAGATCACACCCTCTTCTCAGGGCAGTCACATCCAATGACTGGTCAATGCAGGGATATAAAGGCCTGGTCCCTTCATCCCAACTTGGGACAACTCTGAAGGGCATTCCAGCTTCAGAGCTGCACTTGGCGTCAGCTGTGACTGCATGGTAACTGCATCACAGCCCGTCTCTCCTTCTGCCCACTCCTGTTGCCTTCCCTTCTCCCACGGGTGTGGACCTGAAAAACATTCCCCAACAAACCTCCTGTATCCAAATCTCCATCTCAGTGTCTGCCTCCCAGGAACTCAGTCTGCGACACTTGGCTTTGTCATTGGTTCCAGCCATGCAATTACAGCCCTGGTCAGATGCTGTTGGTACACTCACACATACACATGTGCACGCACACACACACACAATCTCAGGCATTCACTCATTGGGCCACCAGGTTTCATCTCCTGACATCCCATCACACTGTGTGATTCTTAAATATCTCTTTCCTCCCTTCCTCCCACCCTGTCTCCTTCTCTCTGTGCCTCCCTCTTTTCTCAAGAGTCAGCTCTGACCCATAACAAAACAACTTCTAAGCTCCAGGATTTTGTCCTTTCTCAGAGTTCTGTACCCCCTGAAAATCGGGCCAGAGGCAGAGGAGAAATGTTGGTATCGTTACATTGGCCTCCTCATTGTCTGACCTTTTAGGCACCCTGAACCTGCGAGGTGGAGAGGGCATTTGAGGGCTGTGTCCTTGTAGTCCCTCAAGCCGGGCCTTGGGGGGCGGGCTAAGATTTCTGCAAGGATCTCGAATCTGAAGAGCCTAAGGCGTAGCTCACGTCCCCACGGAACAATGAGGCTTGATGAACGGGGTGTGATGTGCAATTGCTGATGAATATCCAGCTGATTCCCTCTGACTCTCAACGTGGTGCATGTGCAGGGGCAAAGCTGTGTTGTCCTGGGAATGCTCAGTACGGGCTCCAAGTTCCCCAACTTCCTGGCCTCCAAATTGATGTGTACAAAAGAAAACGAGAGGAAGCAAAACCCACAAAGCAATATTTCCCAAGGCAAAGTCTGACATTATGACTGTTTCTTTAAGCACTTGTATTGCATCTATGTATTTTTTTCTCAACTGCATCTTCTGACTAACAAAGCTCTTTCTTGCCAAAAGCGATGGTTATAAAATTATGACTTGCGCATATATAATGTTTGTGTTCAACAAGAAAACAGAAATGCCACCTTATTTTGTGGTTACAGCTGCACAATTCACATCCGGCAAGATTGATCATATTAAGGTTATGCAATCATCTAATTGCAGAGAGAAGCCTTGAGTAATAACTCCAAATGCTCGCACTTTAATCTGCACAGCAGAGTCATTGCCGAGTCCTGATTAGCGCCTGACAGTGTTCGGGCACCATTATCCGCTCTGGCATTGTCTAAATCTCCATTACCAGCCGAAGCAATCTACCCACTAACTGATCTATGACAAACAGGCCCATAACAGCAAAGCTGTTTGAGTTGCAGATACATGCAGAAACATGACTCTTTGGGCTGCTTCCAGCTCTTTGCAGCAAAGTTTCCGCGTTTCCTGGGAGAAAACAACCTCCTCCACTCTCGTTCACTTTCCTCCCCTCCTCTTGTTTTCTGTAGGCTCTGGATGACTGGACAAGGAATTTGTAAAATCTTTACCAAACTAACTTCTACTCAGATCTCAGATCTTAGCTCCAAGGTGGCTTCCTTAGAAGTTTGCCGCTCCAGACTCACCAGCGATACACAGTGTCCCTGGGCTTTTTCGTAATAACTTCGTATAGCATACATTATACGAAGTTATACGAGAGAGTGCGGCGCTGGGAGTGCAGCAGCGCTCCCGCCACGGGTTCGGATCCTATATAGGGATGACCAGTGCGCTCACAGCGCTCACTGGCTGAATGCGGTGCGGCCGGACTCAAAAAGGACAAAAAAAAAAAAAAAAAGCTCACAACCTAGCAATGCAATAAAGGCTTAAAGGAGGAATGTACAACGTGCAGTGGAGCATTGGAGAAGAAGCACCTAAGTCTATGAAAGGAGTCAAGAAGGGCTTCACAGTGTTGGCTCTTGAGTTGGGTTTTGAGGGACGAGGAGGAGTTTGACATTGGGGCAGGTTGAGAGAAGCTGCTCTATGTAGAGTATATGAAACAGTGTGGTGGTGGGAGAAAATATGGACTGTTTGGGGGAAATTAAACCAGTTCAGTTCTGCTGCAGTGTAACACCTGAGGGGAAAGACAGGCAGTGAAGCTAGAGAGAGAGGAAGGAGCAGCTTACCAAGGGCTTTGTATTCTGTCCTACTGGTAAATTTAGGAGTATTCAATTTGGTGATTAATGCAATTATACCTGTGTGTTTGGAAGAATGCTCTGGCAGCTTTATTGAGAAGGCAAGAGGAAGGGGGAGACTGGAGGTTAGAAGACCACTGAAGATGTTTTCATAAGCCTCTCTGCCAAGTTACTTTCTTGCCTAAAGCAGACATTACCAATAGAATGCTACACTTTTCTCCATAGAGCCTAGATCCTACCTCAGAATCCTTCTCAACACAGCCCTCCAGGTAGGCACAACTCATCAACAGGACTTGACTCACTCGATGTACCCCATATGCTCTTTTTGAACTAGATACTTCTGTGGACTCTTTCAAGCTCTGATACTATGATATAAAAAAATGTTAACTCAACTGAGAATATTTTCATTCTGACACGTGATAACGCCTTATTTCAAGATTGTGTAGCTCTAATGATGAGATTTCTGGCACATGAAACTGTGGAAGGAGGTACTTTGAAGGAACCTGCCAGGTCCTTGTCAAAATGTACATTCTTAATGGTGTATTGGCTTTCTTTGTGCAGAACGTTGCTCCTCTGCCCCATGTATATGCAGAAGGCCCAACTATCCTACTTTCTTTAGGCAACTGGTTTCAGGGAGATTGATAAGGAGGCAATTTCTGCTAGGGAAAAAGCATGGGTCTTAGAGTCACCCAGCCGTCAAAACTCTGCTTTGCACTTCCTGACTTTAGGAAGGAAGCCAGCATTTCCTGAGCCTCTACTATATGCTAGAGCTAAGCTAAAGTACTTTAGCATTATTTTATAGATAGGGAAACTGAGGCTTGGTGAAATTAATTAGTAACTTCCAAGCTGTGAGCCTTTGAGTAAATTCTTAACCTCTCTAATTTTGCATTTGCTCATTTATAAAACGTGGCTGATAAAGCCTACTTTCTGAGGTTGTTCCAAACATTAAATGAAACAATAATTGTGAAAGCACCTAGTAGCTAGTAGATGCTCTTCAAAGCCAGATCTATCTTCTCTTTCTTTGGCAGAAAGGCTGACTGCACTTTCAGCAAAGAAAGCCTCAGTTTAAGGTCCCCAGAGAGAAACACATCTTTGCTCTGGGCTCTGAAATCCCTGGTGCCCACAACTTAATAGACTTACAATTGGCTAATTTTCTCTTGACATTGATCAGCAATGGGTCGTGTCTGGCACCCGCTGGCCTGGCCCTGGGGGGAAGATGTGAGATGCCTGGCCTGGCCTTCCTAACCAGAAATTCAATAACTTTTTCATATAAATTGTCCGTAAGAGAAAACTTCTTGTTTTCGGCAGTTGTCGCTGTTTCAGCATTTTTCTGTACAAGATGAAAAACTTTTGCATTGAGCAAAATACAGATTTATGGTCAATAAAGTGAAGTTTAACAGTTTATAGGGGTCATACTTTCTTTCTTAAAAACTGATATTAAAAGCCATTTTTCCCAGTCTTCGTAAAAATGGCTCTTCTATCAATCAGGATTCCAGTTTGTTTAAATGATGGAAGAATTAGGAAAAACTCTCTCATCAGAGGGCCTCCAAACATATATGCCCTTCTGTCCTAGAGCTTTGGAGAGATCAGGGGTTATTTCTTGAAACCAAACATGGTCAAGCTGGAAACCAGAAGTTTCTCAGAGCCAGAAGGGAGCTGAGCCTCAGATGGGACTGGAAGAGTAGGATGCTCCTCTTGTGTCCAAAGTCTGTCTAGTAACATTCATTTATTTATCTTGTTTGCCAAGTACATACTATGCATTAGAGCCTCAGAGTTATCTGGGCATTAGGATGACAAAAATAAATCACATCTGCTTTTTGCCTTCAAGATCCCCACTATTGTGGAAGCAAGTCGAGTAGGCAGACAGTGGCAGTGGAGTCAGAAATGGGTGTTGTGGGGACATTGAGGGAGGACACCTTGCCAAGATAGAGGGCATCTGTGAAGACTCCTAGAGAAGGTGATGCCTGAACTCAATCCTGAAGACAAATGAGGGAAGTGGGTGGTCAGGGAGAGGGGGACGGACAGCCCATGCAGAAAAGGCAGCAGAATGGGGCAAGAGCTGGTCTCCCTTCCAGTAGCATCTTTGCAGGGTGAACTGGGAAAGCAGGGATTTGTCTGGCAGCTGCTCCTGAGCCTCCTAGCAGTTTGCGGCTCCTGGCCCAGTGCTCATCCTGGCTCTCCTGGCTACACCATGGACCCTTGCTCATCCCCAGAGGCTGGGAAGTCTGTCTGCATTAATGCGAGGCTGCTCCTTGGAAGCCTCATGAAGCATGGGGAGACCATACCGCCACTTCCTGCCTTTACCTCTCCGTTCCCCTCCACCCACCATGCAAGGCTATCAGAGTATGGCATGCTTTACTGCAGTGTTGATGGCTCCTGATAGAAATGACAACATAGGAGAAAGTATTTAAAACTCTGTAAAGTGTGACTGTCTGTCCAGAGTTCCAGAAAGAATACTGCACCAACAGTTAAAAAGGTACTCTGAGGGGGTTTCTGAGCCTCGCCCCCTTTCTTAAGGTTCGTTTCTCTTTTTTTTTTACTGAAAGAAAAAGTCATTCTCTTTAAAACTGTCTGGAACTCAATATCAGCTATTCTCCAAATTCAGGCAATCCCATCCCCTTGACCTGCAGGAGTTGGTCCCCTTCCCCGTGAAATCTCCACTCACACCCCCATAATACTTGTTTACCGAACGAACAATAATTCTCAGAGACAGAAATGGCTATTTTCCCATTCATTGCAGCACAGGCTGCATAGCTTCCCTAGCTCATAATAGGGACAGTCCTTGACATTTTTATGCAGAACTCTGCAGCCCCTCTTGGTTCCTTCTGCTCTTAGTCTGCCCAGGGCTTACCAGTACTTAAAAAACAGCAGACCCATTGCTGGCTATGTCTTAACTGCACAAAGACTGAGGCTAAAGCTCCAAAATATAATTTTCTTCACTTTGGGTCATTTGAATTCTTAGAGCATGTTTCTTTACCCCTGAGCCTAAGAAACTTGTAGGTGTTGGTGGGATGGGAGGGTGGTCTTCCTGTCCTGATGGGCTAGAGCACACTGTCCAATAGAAACAGAAAGCGGGCCACACGTGTCATTTCAAATTTTCTAGTGGCCACATTGAAAAAGTAAAAAGAAACAGGGGAAATTGATTAGTCAAATACGTGTGTGAACACGAATTAGCCCAAATATTATCATTTAAACATGTAATCAATAAAAAAATTATCAGTAGGAGATTTTACATTCTTTCTTTTCATACCAAGTGTTCAGAATCCAGTGTTTATTTTACACTTATAGCACAGCACAATCTGGACCAGTCACATTCAAAGTGCCCAGTAGCTAGTGGCCACAGCACAGCACAGTATAGAGTGTAAATCCGTATGTGTGTGCACAGGTGGTAGGGAAGAGGAGAGGGTGATGGGGGAGTGGAGAAAGAGAATATCTTAAGGTGAGGCTTCAGAGAGATATAGCAGCCAGCAGAAGGTCAGGAAGACGTTTTACTGTGGGAAGGCATTTGCAGTTTATTCCGAATGGGGATCAGTGGGGACAGATGTAGAGGGTTTTAGTAGAGAAGAGTTGTGATCAGATTCACATTTTAGAAAGATCTTGTCGCTGTACAAAGAGAAGGTATTGGAGGGAGCAAGCGAGTTTGGAGGCAAGAAGACTCAACTAGGCAAATTGCTTTCTGGAGAGAAGGAGACTCAAAGTAAGGTGGAGTAATGGGCATTGAGAGAGGCAGATGGATGCCAGACTTCTGAAGGAGTGAGACCCAACAGGACTTGTTGGAGTTGGAGTGTGAAGGGGAGCCAGGAATCAAGGGTGACTTGTTCTGCCCTGCATAAATGGGTGGATGCTGGACCATTCACTGAAATGCAGAGCAGAAGGGGATGCCCAGGTTTGAGGGTGGAAGACCATGAAGGCAGTTTAGGACATGCGAGTTTGAGGGTCCTATGGGTATCCCAGCAGAGGTGTCCGTCAGGGGAATGAACTTGAGGATCTGGAGCTCAGGAGAGAAGCATAGGTTGAGGTGGAGGTTGGAGAAACATGGGTTATGGGGTAGCCCAACCATGCCTCTGACTCCAATGGACCTTTTTAAGGTTTCTACGTCCTAAGCCTGTTGTGAAGGTTGGCAGTGACAACACACTGACGGTGTTTAGTACAGAGCCCTGCACATGCTGGGCCCTCTGCAAATGTGAGCTGTCAGATGTGATACTGGTTGTGTGGGGTTCCTCCTGCCTCCTAGATTTCTGATTTCATCCAGCTTGGCCATGTGTGAAAGGTCTAAGAAAGGTGGTTGTCTGGAGGGAGCTGGGGCCTGGAATTGAGGGACCTAAGCTGAGCCTGCTGTGCCTTGGAAACCGGCAGCTCAATGGCTCACCAATCATGAACACCTGCCTCCAGGCCCACACCTGTTTCTTTCTCACCTCAGGCCAGTCTGGCTTCCACCCACTTTTAGTTCTCTTTGCCAGCAGATTCTTTACGTGATGTTGCTGATGCTTTGCCGGACTGCCCAGACCCCTTATTTGGGACCGAAGGACCAATTCTACCAGCTGCTGGCTCTCAGCTGTCAGCCCTCTCCAGAAATTACCCTAGCTGAAGAGACACCCATCACTCAAGATCACACCCTCTTCTCAGGGCAGTCACATCCAATGACTGGTCAATGCAGGGATATAAAGGCCTGGTCCCTTCATCCCAACTTGGGACAACTCTGAAGGGCATTCCAGCTTCAGAGCTGCACTTGGCGTCAGCTGTGACTGCATGGTAACTGCATCACAGCCCGTCTCTCCTTCTGCCCACTCCTGTTGCCTTCCCTTCTCCCACGGGTGTGGACCTGAAAAACATTCCCCAACAAACCTCCTGTATCCAAATCTCCATCTCAGTGTCTGCCTCCCAGGAACTCAGTCTGCGACACTTGGCTTTGTCATTGGTTCCAGCCATGCAATTACAGCCCTGGTCAGATGCTGTTGGTACACTCACACATACACATGTGCACGCACACACACACACAATCTCAGGCATTCACTCATTGGGCCACCAGGTTTCATCTCCTGACATCCCATCACACTGTGTGATTCTTAAATATCTCTTTCCTCCCTTCCTCCCACCCTGTCTCCTTCTCTCTGTGCCTCCCTCTTTTCTCAAGAGTCAGCTCTGACCCATAACAAAACAACTTCTAAGCTCCAGGATTTTGTCCTTTCTCAGAGTTCTGTACCCCCTGAAAATCGGGCCAGAGGCAGAGGAGAAATGTTGGTATCGTTACATTGGCCTCCTCATTGTCTGACCTTTTAGGCACCCTGAACCTGCGAGGTGGAGAGGGCATTTGAGGGCTGTGTCCTTGTAGTCCCTCAAGCCGGGCCTTGGGGGGCGGGCTAAGATTTCTGCAAGGATCTCGAATCTGAAGAGCCTAAGGCGTAGCTCACGTCCCCACGGAACAATGAGGCTTGATGAACGGGGTGTGATGTGCAATTGCTGATGAATATCCAGCTGATTCCCTCTGACTCTCAACGTGGTGCATGTGCAGGGGCAAAGCTGTGTTGTCCTGGGAATGCTCAGTACGGGCTCCAAGTTCCCCAACTTCCTGGCCTCCAAATTGATGTGTACAAAAGAAAACGAGAGGAAGCAAAACCCACAAAGCAATATTTCCCAAGGCAAAGTCTGACATTATGACTGTTTCTTTAAGCACTTGTATTGCATCTATGTATTTTTTTCTCAACTGCATCTTCTGACTAACAAAGCTCTTTCTTGCCAAAAGCGATGGTTATAAAATTATGACTTGCGCATATATAATGTTTGTGTTCAACAAGAAAACAGAAATGCCACCTTATTTTGTGGTTACAGCTGCACAATTCACATCCGGCAAGATTGATCATATTAAGGTTATGCAATCATCTAATTGCAGAGAGAAGCCTTGAGTAATAACTCCAAATGCTCGCACTTTAATCTGCACAGCAGAGTCATTGCCGAGTCCTGATTAGCGCCTGACAGTGTTCGGGCACCATTATCCGCTCTGGCATTGTCTAAATCTCCATTACCAGCCGAAGCAATCTACCCACTAACTGATCTATGACAAACAGGCCCATAACAGCAAAGCTGTTTGAGTTGCAGATACATGCAGAAACATGACTCTTTGGGCTGCTTCCAGCTCTTTGCAGCAAAGTTTCCGCGTTTCCTGGGAGAAAACAACCTCCTCCACTCTCGTTCACTTTCCTCCCCTCCTCTTGTTTTCTGTAGGCTCTGGATGACTGGACAAGGAATTTGTAAAATCTTTACCAAACTAACTTCTACTCAGATCTCAGATCTTAGCTCCAAGGTGGCTTCCTTAGAAGTTTGCCGCTCCAGACTCACCAGCGATACACAGTGTCCCTGGGCTTTTTCTTTGTAGCACTCAGAATTGTTTGTGGCTATACATGCAAATCCTGTGGGCTCCACCTTCTAATTACACCCAGAATCCAATCACTTTTACCACCTCCATCATTTGGGCTTGTGCCCCCAGCATCTCTTCCCTGGATTATGATATCACTGTCCTTAGTGGTCTCCCGGCTTCTGTCCTTGTTCCCCACCCCCTACAATCTATCCTCAATTTAGCAAAGTACTTTTAAAAAAATGTCAATCAGATAATAGCATTCCTCTACTAAAAACCCTGCAATCGTTCCATGTCTCACTCAGAGTAAAAGCCCAAGTCTTTGCAATGGTTTTATAAGGCCCTATGTGATCTCATAGTGTCACCTCTCTGGTTTCATCTCTTATCTCTTTCTCACCGTCTCCCTCTACGCTGCCATATTAGTCTTCTTGCTCTTCCTTGAATATGCCAGGCACACTCTTACCTCAGGGCCTTTGCACTTGCTGTTCCCTTTGCCTGGAGCTTCCTTCAATCATATAATCTACCTGATTTGCTTCCTCTCTTCCTGTGGGTCACTTTATCAGAGACGCCTTCCCTGACTCTCTTATTCAATAGTTAACCCTCTCCATCCCAGTATTCCCTAACCCCCTTACTCTGCTTTATCTTTTTCTCTGGCATGTATCAACCTCTAACATACTAGACAATTGACTTCCTATTTTGTGGATTGTCTTTTTGTCCTCTGTAGAGTCTGGAGCAGCTCTCTGTCATAGAGCTTCGTACAATGATGGAAATAATATATATCTGCATTGTCCAATAAATTTAGTTGCTACTAGCACATGTGGTTAGTGGGCACTTGAAATTTGGCTAGTGAGACCGAAGAATGGAGTTTTTAATTGGATTTAATTTTAATTAATTTAAATGTAAGTAGTCACATGTGGCCAGTGGCTGCCATATTGAACAGCACAGGGCTAGACTATCCATTTCATGAGGGTGGGGATCTTCTGATGGGCAGTTTAGAAGCATGTATCATAAGTTTTAAAAATATTTATACCCTTTGACTCAGTAATCTTGCTATCAGGAATTTATCCTAAGGAAAAGCTTTGTGTAGAAGAATGTTCACTGCGCTGTTATGGAAAAGAGTGAAAAATCAGAAATAACCTAAATGTCCAGCAATAGGGCATGGAGCAAATCAGAGGTGGTATTCGTATGATGAATATAGTGCAACTATTAAATTCATGTAGATTAACAATTAGTGACATGGATGAAATATTTGTGATATAATGTTAAATAGCAAAAGAAGCTAACAAAACTGAGTTTGTGTCATAATCCTGATTTCAGGGAAAATTTATATGTTATACTCTTATATAGTGATTTTAAAAATAGAAGAAAGTCTAATCTACTGGTGCAATGATGTGTGATTTTTATTTTCTCTGATATGTTTTTCTGTAGATTTCAAATCTTCTGTAATGGATACGCACCACCTAATTATCAGAAAAATAAAGTCTGTGTAAACTTTTATTAAAAAAATAGTTTTCTCCCTGCTACTTCTGATTTGATATTGCCACTGGCAGATCAAGAGTTTGGGGACAAAGCTGATTTGGGCCCTTCTCCTTCGTTTTCAGTAACTTCAAGTCCTCCCCAGGGTGCTGGTGACTGCTGATTTCCCCTTTTATGAGAGTCTGTTTTACTGGTCCTTAGTTTCTTTTCTGAGCATTGGGTGACCATGAGATAGTTCTAATTCTTCCCTTCCCCTCCCCTCCTAGAACGTTCTCAGAGCCCCTGCAGTGGTCAGTGATCACAGAAGCTTCTGGTTTGGGGCTTGTCATCTGCTCAGGATTCCAGCACTGTATCTCTTCTTCTGAGATTTGGTGACTTTGTTCTGGCCGGAAGCGTCCTCTCCCACCCAAAGTCTGGATGGCTTGTCTGGGCCTATACAAGCTTTTGGAAAAGTCCTTCCCTTTGTGCATTACAACAATGTGATTCCTCGGCTGGAAACCTGCGTGGTCTTCCAGCAGGTTCATCTCACCAGCTTAATCTCTCCCCACATCCCACTTGCAAATACACAATTATTTGCACAACCAGTTCCCTTGCCTGGAATGCCATTTCTGGGTTGACTTATTGCCTCTGTTCTCTGCACACATTGAGATGTAGACTAATTATTCCACTGTGGTGTGAACACTGAGAACAATTTTATTTCTAGAGTTACTTTGTTGTTTGGTGCAACTTGATAAAGCACTTATGTGTCTCATGCATGGTGCTGGCTTTTGGTGACATGAGGTTGAAGGGAGCATGAAGGAGGGGCCACAGGCATTTGCTAGTCCCTGAATGTGCTGGGCCCTTTACAAAGGGCTGTCAATGTATCAGAGGA
Organism: Galeopterus variegatus; assembly: GCF_000696425.1. NCBI lineage: Eukaryota > Metazoa > Chordata > Mammalia > Dermoptera > Cynocephalidae > Galeopterus > Galeopterus variegatus. The sequence goes on from NW_007731690.1 coordinate 29,220, forward strand.
GACAGACAGGTTTTCACCTGTCATTACAATGCAGTGTGACAAACATCCTAACTTAAGTGTAGACAAGGTGTTATGGTATGGTAATTTCTGCTGGGATGGGATGAGCGGTGAAAAGTTTCAGAGAGAAGGTCAGTTCAAGTTGGATCTTAGAAGAGAGATAGTTTTCATGTTAAAGCAGCTCCCTAGCTATACAGCAGTGGATCATGCTCTTTGCCTCTCTGAGCCTCAGTGACTTTATTTCTAAAAGGCACATCATAACTCATGCCCTGGCTGCCTCCCCAGGCCATTTTACAGATTAGTTAGTGAGAAGAGGCTGTTGATGCTCCTCCCTTGATTCTCTCTGCTCCAGTACGTGTGACTCCACCTGAGGGGGGGTGGGTCAGGAGTGCTGTGGAGTTAATGCTGTAGGAGTGACCTTCAGCCAATGATGGGTGGCAGAGGATATATAAATACCCTGGTTCCCTCCCCCCATAGGTGGAAAACTTTGGAGATGCATGTCTACACTGGCTCCCAGAGCTCCCCAGCAGGATGGAGTGCCACTTGCCCACAGTGGCATCCTTTACTGGCTTCCTTCCCCTCCCTGTCTCACTCTTCCAGTCCCCAGAACGTGTGCTTCCTGGCACCACCTCCTAAATACACTACTTGTCCTCAAATCCTTTTCTCAACCCCATAGGTGGAAAACTTTGGAGATGCATGTCTACACTGGCTCCCAGAGCTCCCCAGCAGGATGGAGTCCCACTTGCCCACAGTGGCATCCTTTACTGGCTTCCTTCCCCTCCCTGTCTCACTCTTCCAGTCCCTAGAACGTGTGCTTCCTGGCACCACCTCCTAAATACACTACTTGTCCTCAAATCCTTTTCTCACGTTCTGCTTTCCGGGGACCCACACAGTGACATCTGGTTTCCTATGGGAGCCTGAGGCTTTGTTCCCCAGTGGCTCCCTCTGACATCTCCTGCCCCTCTCACACTTCCTCTCTCTTCCTCCAACTATACAGTGTTTTCATGCAGGCTTTGGTTCATGATTATAACAACAACAACAAAAAAGCTTCTGGAGCACAAAACCCACAGACAATAGGAACCAGAGAACACCTTTCCAACTATACAGTGTTTTCATGCAGGCTTTGGTTCATGATTATAACAACAACAAAAAAGCTTCTGGAGCACAAAACCCACAGACAATAGGAACCAGAGAACACCTAGGCTCAGCAAAATTCAAAGAAAGGGTGGATTTTATTTTATGGTGTGTGTGGGAGCGATTCTCAAGGGGCTGCCACCTAACACCAATCCATCACCTCATTAGTTCTCCAGCCAGAGGCGTTTGAAGTTGGCTGTGATGGGGTGGGGTGGGAGGGTGCAGGATGTAATAGGAGCCAGGTCTATGTGTCCTTTGTCAGTTCCCCCAATTGCTTTAGGCTGGAATGAAAAGGTCTGTGCTTCTGGCCCTGCCCCTCCCAGCACCCTCTTCCAGGGCCTGGGTTCCCCTCTTGGGTGGAGTCTTTGGGACTAGGGGCCCAGTCTGCTGGGGCTGTTGCTCTCTGGCATGGGAAAATTGCTGGCTCAGCCACCCCCTTCAGCTCCTCCCATGCAGCTCAGCTTGCCCAGCCAACCTCTCCCTGGCCTGCTCTCTGGAGCCTGGATCCTTGGAGTCAATTAGGATCAACACACAGGCAGTGAGCATCTTCGTGGTGCCCAGCCCCCAGCTGGGAGCATCGCCATGTATTATCTCACAGGGTGGGAAGTGTATGATCAATTTTCTTCAGATGAGGAAACTGAGGTTGGAAAAGAGGCTAAAAAATCCTGGCTGGATGAGCTAGCCACCCAGAAACAGTGTCCCTATGCCGGGGAGGGGGCTGGCGGGGCTGAGCCCAGCATCCCCTTCCAGTGTCTGCTTACTGGAACCTCATTTGCAAGGTGGCAATGGAGTGTGTGGCGTTCCCACTGCCACCAACATCTGGGGCAGGGGTGGGAGTGGGTCTTAATTAAAATGCAGTGACTCTGTTGGCACCAAAATAAATGTGACATTTATCAGAACCTGCTAAATCTATTCAGTGCTTGCTTCCTTCGGAAGTGCAGGGTTCGTGCTGTGGGCCTGGAAAGAAAAGGTCTTTGCTGGTGAGAAAAGTAAGGTGGTAAGAGGGGAAGGAGGAAGAGAAGAGAAAAAACTGGAAAAGGCAGGTGGAGAGGAGGTGAGTCCCAGCCTTGAGTCACTCTCTTGAATGCCCATGAATCCTCTGCAAAGGGAAGATACCGATTTTAAGGCAAAAATCAATCATGCTTAAGTGGGTGTCTGTTGCCTGATAAGGAAATAAAACAATAGTAATCCCCCCAAACCTAAACCAAATTAAACTAACCTTTATGGAGCTCCTGGAATGTTGCTAGCACTTTTACATATATTATTTTATTTCTCACAATAACTTAGTAAGTTGCTTTTTATCCCCACTCTACAGATGGGGAAACTGAGGCACCGAGAGGCTAAGAACGCTACTCAAGATCACTCAGCTAGAGCGTGGCAGTTCATGAACCAATCTCTGCCACACCAGCTAGAGTAGAGCTACCGCACTCAAGATCATTCAGCTAGAGCGTGGCAGTTCATGAACCAATCTCTGCCACACCAGCTAGAGTAGAGCTACCGTGATCTCATTAGTGTGATTTGGAGGTGAGTGCTTGATTGGAAGAAAGGAGACTGGGGTCTTGAGTCTGGACTTATCATTTGGCTTTGGAAAGTATCTGCTGAGTAAAGTAAGGTCCCTAAGATCCCCCTGGTTCTGATCACCTTATGCATATGAGTATTTGTATGCTCTTGGTCATCTACCATGGAAAAATCCCAAACCACTGTTCCAAGACTTCTTGCCTGGGCTTGGGTCTCTGGAGTGTAGTGAGAAACTGATGATTTGGATGCTTATCAGGTGGAAGCAGCATAGAGTGGTGGGATTCTGGCTGCCTGGGTTTGAATCCCAACTCTGCTGCTTACCAGCTGTGTGACCTTGGGCAAGTTACTTAACTTCTCTGAGCTCTTACATGTTTTTGTTGTGAGAATTATGAATAATAATTAAAGCAAATGTTTATTGGGTGATTATTAAGTGTCAGGTGCTGGGTTAAGGGCTTTGCATGCATAATTTCATTTAATTCTTATAACTAAGCTATGAGAAAGTTACTTTCATTCTCCCCATTTTAGAGATGAGGAAACTGAGGCTTAGAAGCTATGATCTTAGATGCAATATATCATGATTCCTGGAAAACAGTAAAGACTCAAAAAAGTTTTATTTCTTGCTCCTTTCTGGTTTATGAGTTGGTAATTCCTATTTCTAGAGAACCCCATGTCCACCCCCAAACAGGCAGAAACAGGAGGGGAGCCAGGAAATGGGGATAGGGAAAATAAAACAACTTCATCTCAGGGAGGAAGTTACTTATTTTTCTTTATAAAAAAGTGATGCACTGAGAGACCCAGAGTTAGATAAAGATGTTATTTCAGAGAGGCTCTTTCTCAGAATACCTCAGACTTCTCCCAGCACCTTTTGGGAACCTTTTTTCCTGGGGCCATTGGGTGCTTTAGTTGGGTAGATGAACCTACAGTTTGACCAAAGAATAGTTACTTGGTCCCATGAGCCTTGCTGCAAAGCTGTCCCTTAACCAGGCATCTGAGAGACAGACAAGTCATGGAGAGGAGTTTATGCTTCTGGTTAGAACCTGAACTACCAACATTTATGGGCTGTCCCATGGCTGGCACTGTGCTAGAAGTGTTTGCTTAGCTGATATCATTGTCTTCTGACCAGTGGGCACTCCTATCCCTGTTTTGCAGAGGAGGAGACTGAGGCTCAATCACACCATCTGCAATGGGCTGAGAGGCAAGAACTTGATCGATGACCTTGTCCTCTCTTTCTTCCCTGCCCAGCATCCTTTCTTCCTCTAAATGGTTAACAGTGAGTAGTTAACTCACTTAGCAAGTGCTAAGTGCAATTATCGCAGAACAGTTAATACATAATTGCATGTATTTGTAAACAAGCTTAGAGGCTTTTTCAGTGAACTTCCTCTAAATGGTTAACAGTGAGTAGTTAACTCACTTAGCAAGTGCTAAGTGCAATTATAGCAGAACAGTTAATACATAATTGCATGTATTTGTAAACAAGCTTAGAGGCTTTTTCAGTGAACTGTGGCCTGGTGGTTTTGCAGATAAATTCTCTTCCCTTTTATGCTCTGATTTTAATCGGGAGCAGCGGCCCTGCTGCTCTCACTCCTGCAGCCCTTTCTCTCTCAGAGCTGTTCCTGGTGTGTGTGTGGATCCTGCACAAACTCAACTGGCCATGCCATGTGTGTGTGCCATGTGGCTCTCTGTGAACAAGGCAGACTTAATGACACTGCAAACCCATCACAGATTCTGCTCAGAACTCCTGGGTGAGGGTAGGTATCCCCTTGGATGTAGGCAAGAGCTCATATTGGCAGGAGTAAAGAATCTGGAGTTTCCTTTTCATGGGGATCATTCATTCATTCCACAAATATTGTGTTCCTACATGTGCCAGGTTCCCTGGAGAAATAGCCCTGAATGAGGCAGATCTGGTCACAAACCAGCCAGGAAGTGTTCTCAAACTATATTTAATGTTTCAACAAGCTGCCATCAGGCCACCCAAGTTACCTAAAACAATGAGCTTTGTTTGGGCAGAAATTATACCAGTTTGGTGGGGTTCCCCTGCTGCCTAGAACACTCTGGGTGGTTGTAACTAGTCAAAACTGGGAATGAATGAATTATTACCTAAAATATTTAGGGTGTTATTAGACAAACTGTTTTGAAATATGGGTATCTTGATGGAGGGCTGCAATGGTCCAGTTGTCACCATAGGGGATCCTGGTGTCCACTCCTATCCCCACCCACATCCCTGTCCCCAAGCTATATGTTCCCTGGCAGGCCTGTAGGGGTTAGACCTTTCCAAATATTTCTGCTGCTGCTGCCACTAGCAGTGGTCAGCAACGGGTAGGGGGGACTTGGCCCGAAGCTGCCCCACATTCAGAAGCCTGACTATAGCAGTCTCTGGTACCCCTCGCCAGTGTCTTCCAGTCCTACTGCCCCACTATCCTGCCCCCTGTCCTCCCAAGTTGCCGGACCCTGGATCCAAGCCACACTGAAGTCACTGCATCCCTCCTTCCATTGTCTTTGGGGCCTTTGCTATGTTGCAGAAGAAATCCTCAGTTGGGAGCTCAGTGGCGTCAGCTTCACCCCTGTAACCCCCATCCCACCAGCCCTGCAAACTCCTCAGGCAGTGTGGGCAGGGAGAGGCTGCCTGGGAAGCAGCATCCTCCCAGCCCTGCTTCTGATCTGCTGAAACCCATTCAGCGGAAACCCATTCCAGGAGACCAAAGATGCAGTGTGCTGGGTGCCAGCCAGGGGTGGGGGCGGGGTG
>NW_007731690.1:35102-48251 GCF_000696425.1 Galeopterus variegatus
GGGGGCGGGGTGGGGGGGGAGAATCAAAGGCCTGGGTGGTGGGGGCTTGGGCCCACTGTCTTAAGTATTAAGAGATCAGGACAGGGCTGGGCTCTGTGGCTGCAAGCTGCATCCCTGGAGACTGGGGAGCCTCCTGGACTCAATGCAAGACTGTGTCTCATCCCAGGTTACTCAGTCATGGATGTGAAATGTCAGGGGTAAACTGTACAGGGCAGTGTACCTGTGAAGGAGTGTAATTATGCTAATGTGGTAGAATAGGCGAGCTCTGGAGTCAGACTACCTGGGTTCAAATCCTGGCTCCACCACTGGCCTGCTGTGTGACTATGGGCCGGTGACATAGCCTTTCTGTGCCTCAGTTTTTCATCTGTACAATAGAAATGACAATTTCTAATTCATAGGATAGTTGTGAGGATGAAAAGCTTTGAGTTAATTGGCATAAAGTGCTTAACTCTGTGCGTAGCACATACTAAGTGTTTAATAAATGATGATGATGGTGGTGGGGACGTCAGTGGTAATTAGAGGAGGATACATAGACCCTTATGTCTTTGTTCATAGGGAAGGGCACTTAACCTTTCCAGATCTCCTCCCTAAACCTTTGGACTGCACCTGACTCTGACCTGGTGGGAACTCACTCTGAAGTGGATGCCAAGTCTTAGCCCATTGGGGGTGGGGTGGGAGAGGTGGTTCCGGGCAGGCCCCAGCCACAGGAGGTGGGGGGGTGGGAAGGGTCATGTGCCTTGGGGCCAGTTTTACCCTGATTCTCTTGCTGGGTCAGTGGTGGGTGCCCAGCCCGTGACCTGTGCCAGGACCCTCAAATGGGTCCCTCTGCCTTTCAGAACCTGCACAAAACCCTTAGCATAGTTACCAAGCTGGGATAATTGGGGCATTGTGAAACCAAATGGGAAGAAATAAGTTTAATTGAGAATTCTTCTGCCTACTTGACAATAAAGAGCAGATCTGAGCTGACATCTGGGAAAGCATTCAGAGTGCTTTTGATTATAAAGTGTTTTAAATGGCAGAGAAAGAGCCTCTGGGGCCCACAGTGCAAGCAGTCCGTGGTGTGCCCTGTTTTCCACGGGGCTTCGTTTCCTGAGGAAGTGCCCCCCAGCTCTGCCTCTGGCCAGAGTGGCCACCAGATTCTTGGGCTTGGGTAGTGTGGAAAAGACAGCTGTCCTGGAAAAGGAAGGGGCTGGAGGGTGCAGAGAAGGACATCTTTCAAGTTCCAGGGACCACTGGACTCCTCCCCTCCCTTCAGAGCTGGCCAGTGCTCTGGCCTGATCCCGTTCCAGGCAGGATTTTCCAGGCATCTCATCATTCCCTGGGTTGTAGGCATCTGCCTCTTCCTAAAAAACGATGAAGCTTAGTGAGAGCTCACCTGCAGTGAGGGCTTAGTAGGTGCTGGGCACTGGGTCCCAGGCTGTACCAGAATTATCACTTAACTGACACACAGCTCATCCCTCAGTCTCTTGCTAGTTTGGCTTGAGGCATCAGAAGGTATTGATTACCCAGGGGGTGGAGGCCAGAACTTCTGCACCCGCTGAGCTGGGGGCTTGGCTGGGACTGACGCCCAGCCTGCTGGGTCCCTCTGCCCCATTTCCTCTTCCCTTTGAGTTGTGACAGTCATCCTGGCCTCTATGTCTCCCCTGTTTGAGGGCTCTCTGCCCCTATGCTGTCTCTGACTTTGGTTATCTCTCCCTAGAGGTCAGTTTCTGCCAGCTCCTCTCTTTGGGTTCTCTGGAGGGACAGGAGGCACGTGGTCTGCTGGGATCAGCAAAAGCTTCCCACTCCATCCAGAAAACACCAGCTGTGGTTCCTCTCTCTCCTCTGACTGCCTCTCATGCCAGTTCCCAAGTCCTCAGCCCATCGAGGTTTCCTGAGAAAGTTGGCATTGGGGTGGGCCTGGCTGGTGGGCTGGGCAGTGCTGGGACGATTCCCATGGGAAAGCATGTGTGCTTATGTGTGTGTGTTTTCTCAGCCTGTGGCCACACATCCCCTCCCCAACCCCCCTGCATGAGCCCCTCTGCTGGCTCAGCCTCCCCAGCCACAGACCACCTGGGTCACCCACATGGAGAAGAGAAGTGGAGACTTCAGAGCCAAGGGAAAGGAAGGGCCATGGGGGCAAAAACCACGCATTTCCTGGAGTGTCCTTTCCTGAGCTCCAGGCTTGGCCCAAGACTCAGGGAGGGTGACAATTAGTATGCCTGTAGGGCAGGAAGAGCAGGACGTGATGTTGGAGGGGGGCCCTGGCTGTGTGTCCGCTGGCCAGTGACCTCACCTTTGAGGCTCCTGCCTTCAGCTACAATGGCAATGGTGAAGATACTGGAAGTGGGAGTCTTTTGGGTTTGCTGTGAGGATGAGGCTGTGGTGCCAGGTAGGTGCACGAGAAGGGCAGCCTCCCATTTCTTACCCCGCCCTCCTCCCTTCCTTTTCTCCCTCCTCCTTTCTCCCATCAGATCATTATTGAGTGCCTCCGGGGTCCCAGGCCTCCCTGCTGACATGTGCAACCCAGGGAAGCCATGCTACATGAGTAATCCCTGTCTTTGAGGTGGTCTTGGTTAATTTAATCCAGCAACAGTTAATATGATATAATAACAACAATAATAAAAACATCTGATAAGCCTGAAAGCCCATCAGAAATGTAGAATCGCAGACCTGCCAAACCTGGATCTGCATTTAAACAAGATCCCTGGGTGCTTCAAATGACCATCAAACTACTGGTCTTGTTAACTAGTTCCAGTCCTTGTTTCAGCTTGGCTCCACTCTTTACCAGCAGAGTGATTTTGAACAAATTGATTAATTTCTCTGGGTCTTGATTTTCTAATCTGTAACATGAGTAGAATAATAAAAATTTACCCTCTGGGGTTGTTGAGAGAATTAAAGATGATACTGTTTCCCAAGAGCTGCTGCACAGAACCCAGGAAGCACCCACTCAATGTGAATGTGACCCAGTTGTAGCTGTCTGTTGCCTCTGCAGTCCTCTAGCCTTATGGATTTATACTGACATTTAATTAAGAAAGACTGAGCCTCCCACTCACATACAGTAAAAGTTCCAGAAGGACTGTATTTCACGTGTCCTGCAGCCAGATTTCCAGGGTTCAAATCCAGTGTCTGATTTTTACTAACTGCATGACCTTAGGCAGCCAACTTCCCTGAGCCTTTGTTTGCTCATCTGTAAAATGGGTCTGTTGTGAGCTAGTGCAGGCATTCAGAGTGCCAAAACCTAGTGAGTGCTTGGCAATAGAATAGGTTTTCCTACAATCCTTGCTTCCCTTAGTCACCTCTGGCTCCTGTTTCCTGCTTTCTCTGATTTCCCACTTTTATTCTCCTTCCTTTTGTCCTGGCCAACCCTTGATGTTCCCAAAGTAGAGGGTGACCAAATGCCCAGATGTGCCAGGGACAGTCCTGGCTTATGCATGTCATCCCATCATGGTATCTCCCCTCTCATTCTCTAAAGTATTCCAATTAAAGTATTCCAATTCTATCAAAGCCCCTCTCATGAAGGGCAGTTGTGTTTGGAACACTATTTTAAAAAAAGCTTTATTGAAGTGCAATGAACATACGATCAATTGCTCATATTTACAACATATACTTTGAAAAGTTTTGACAAGTATTCACTGGTGAAACTATCACCACAATCAAGATAATGAACACATCCATCTCTCTCCAGAGTTTCAGAAGACTTTTCATAGAGACCCAGGTACTGCATGGCATGTCACATGGTAGGGCCAGCCCAGCTTAGCTGGCAGAACCGTGCTCTTAGGGTTCCAAGGCCTCCTCCCCACATCTAAAAATTCTCATGCAGCTTTTCTTTCTTTCCCTACCAGTGATTCTCAAACTTTTGTGGCCATGACAATCATCAGGGCTGTCTGTCCAACATGCAGATTACTGGGCCCTACCTTGTAGCATCAGACTCCCTGGGAGTGGGTCTGTGAAACTTCATTTCTTACAAGCATCTCCGGTGGCTGTTGTAGAAACCAAAAACATCCAATCTCTTTGTTTAAACACCCTAATTAATCCATCAAAATACTCCTATTTTGCTAAACAGAGAAATGTGTTCTCCTTAGTAGAATGTATCAGTCACCTTTTGCTGCATAACAAATTACTCAAACCCGGTAGCTTAAAGTCACAGTGGTTTCTGTTTCCTCATGATGCTGAGTGTTGACTGGGCTCAGCTGGGAATTCTCCCTGTCCAGGTGGTATAGGCTGGATTCAGCAGGGAGTGTAGTTGGGGATGGAACCTCTGAGATGGCCGCTCATCCTCTATGGCCTCTCTCCGTGAGGTCTGTCATGGTCCTGGCATGTAGTCCAAGTTTCTTTACAGAATTGCACCTGGCTTCCAGCAAGCAAAAGCCAGAGCTGCTGAACATCTTCCAGCCTAACCTGGAACTGGAACGCTGGCACTTCCACCATGTTCTGTTGATTAGAACCAGTCCCCAAACCAGCCCAGGTTCAAGGTGGGGGGGGCAAGAATAGTCTCCCTTTCTCAATGGGAGGAGCAGCAGCTGCATGTGGGGATGTGAGAATTGCTGACGGCCAAACTGGCAGACAAACTACCATGGAGGAATTCTGCTGGTAGCTTTTGAGCTAAAGTTCTCCCCCTTCTTACCAGAGTAACCATTATCATCATTATTGTAGGCTGAGTTGCAATGTCTGGGCTATATTGAGAGGACTCTGATAGAGGGCAGAAATTGCTAACTCTGTCTGCGGAAAGCTTCACTGTGTAGATTAAATGAGAAGAGAATGTAGGCAGGGAGTGGGGGGAACAGAATCCAGGCAGAGGGACTGGTGAGAGCAAAGTTCTTGAGGCATGGAATGATCTGCATTTAAGGCAGTGGGGAATAAAGAGGCCACCTCCAGGAGGCCTGCCAGCTTTCCTGGTGTCCACAGGCCTGAGGTTCCAGGGATGGCCAGGGTGGAGGGAGATCTACAGGTGCATGCCAGCATACTCCCCCACCTCACCACACCCCAGCACAGACAGGGAGAGAGAGGCCTCCACTTGGGAAGCCCAATGGGTGGGGGTTTCGGGCCTGGGAGGGTGGGACCAGCTGGTTTCCGGGGACTGTGTCTGAGCCATCTCTCTGGAACTTCAGGGGCAAGACAGCTTCATTTGCAATAGCGTTCTCCCCACTTTCATTTGTGAGACCAATTACAGAGCATTTTGCACCACAATTACTGGCGTTAAAACCTCTCAGTTCCGTTTGATAAATTTTAGTAGTAATTGAACAGAGGAAGCCATCACACAGGAGATTGTCCAATTGAATCTTTCCAAGCACTGAACTGTGAATTCCAGCCCTCCCTAAGTGGTCACAGGGGGTCCAGGCAGGGGTTGCCTGCTTCCCTGCATGGGGGACTTGCCCAGTGCTATGTGAGTGACCAGCTATGGCTATGCATGGAAGGATGAAGGGAGATGTCTCCAGCCAGCCAGGAACAGCCATGCAGTGTCAGCTGTTATGGCCTGTGATGCAGATAGGCCTGGGGCGGCTCCTTCAAGGCCTGGGAACCTGAAGCTCTGATGTTTCAGAGTTGGGAGCCGGACTGGATTCATACCTTCATTTATTATTTACTGAACAAATACTCTCTAGCATTTACTGTGTGCTGGCACTCTCCTAAGTGCACTGCAAATATTAACTTCTTTAATCCTCCTAGCCACTCCAGAGTTAGTCATATTGTTATTCCCACTTGATGGATGAGGAAACTGAGGCTCAGAGAGGTTAATTAAATTGCTTGGGGTTACATAGCTAGTAAGTGGTAGAGCAGTTTGGCTCCAGAGTTCCCCTTTTGTTTTCTTCTCTTCTGATGTCCTCCCCTGGTGTTTAGGAAAGCCTTAGAAGAATTCCTGTGTTAGAGGAGCTGAGGAAAGGGTCTGGCTACTCCTAGGCTGCAGTGACAAAGGACAGGAGCAACGGAGCCTGGAAACCCACTTGGTGGTAGGAGCAGGAATCCAAGCGAGATCCTTAAAGAGTAGGAGAGGCTCAGGGGACAGTCAGCGCCAGGTGGTCTAGGAGCCACTCCTCACCTGGAGGCTCTGTGTCTAGACCCCAACCACTAAGTTCGGGTTTTGTTTTAACAGAAGAGGCCGTATTCCCTTTCCTCATGTGATATCTGTCGGCTCCATCCTGCCAGCATCTGCTCTGGCCCTACAGTGGGAGGAGGGACAGTAACCCATCTCTGCCTTCACACATTCTGATTCTTTTGTAGATATAGACCCGGATGAATCTGGGCACCATCTCTGTGCCTTGAGCATTTACAGAGAAGGAAACAGGCTTGACAAGAAATGCCATTTGCCCAAGATCATGCAGCCAGTGTGTGGCAGAGTCAGGCTTCAAACTTGGTTCCGTCTGACTCCCAGATCCCTGCTCTGTCCGCTGTGCCCTGCTGCCTCCAAACTCAGGACAAAAACCATTCACACAGTCCCTGGGGATGTGCCCAAAGACACCATTTGTGAGGGCCTCACTAACCTGCTATGGCAATTATCTGTCTGTTTGTCACCCCTACTTTATTGGGGGCTCTGTTAGGGTCCAGACTGGCTTTGAGTGATCTTTAAGTCTACCCCAGGGCTTGGCAGGTTTTGGTAAATGTCTATTGGGGGTCAGTGGGATGGAGAGCTGAAAACAGATGGAGGCACACTGGAATCTGAAAACCATAGCTGGAAATAAACCTTGTCCTTAAGCTTGGGAATTTCTGCTTAAATCCTTCCTGGAAGGGCTCAGCCCCCTCCTGAGTGGACTGGGCTGGTCTCCACCTCCCACACTTCCCTCTGGGGATGACTTCTGAGGTCTTATCTGGCTGAGAAGGAACAGAGGGCTCTTTTTAGGAGGTGGAAGGAAAGTCATTGGGTTGGTCTTTCCTATTATTTGGAGATGGTAATCCCACCTGTGTCCTGTAACTAGCAGGCCAGCCTCAGGGCAGGAGCTCTCCTTAGGGTTACCTCTGTGATACTTGGGCAGGGACTGAGCTAGGGTCAGTGGCCTAAGGCAGAACTGCCCTCACAACAGGAAAATTGTCAGATCTCTGGGATCTAGCTTGGGTGGGGTAAGGGTTCATGTCAGAGGACAAAAGGGCTTCCCTATGTCTTCAGATCAGTAGTTCTCACTTTCATGGCATTAGAGTCACATGGAAAGCTTATTAAAACAGAGATTGCAGGGCCCCACCCTCATAGATTCTCATTTGCTTAGTCTGGGTGGGGCCTGAGAATCTGCATTTCTCATAGACTCCCAGAAATGCTGACTCTGCCGGTGCTGGGGCCAGACTTTGAGAATGATTATTTTAGACATTTTCCTCTGGATTTCTTCTTTGGGGATGTTCCATAGCTGACACTGAGCTGTGCTCCTATCCCACCACATGTCCCAGCTGGTGCTCATGGCATGTAGGGTGACAGCCAAGGCCAGGGCACCTCAAGCAGGAGCACCAAGCTACCGAAGACTTTGCAGAAAGAAACCCAGGAAAGAACACGGGTGGTCCTGGGAGGCAGCCATGAAGCTTACCACCAAGAAGTGACTGAATCAGAGAGCAGGGGCCCCACAGAGGGCTCTAGAAAACTCTTCTGGTGCAAAGCTGGGAGGCCATGTGGAGTGGGGAAAGATCACGTACTTTGAAGGCTCTGCCACTTTCTGGCACTGACCATATAACAGGGTCATTAGGCCACTGACCTTAGCTCAGTCCCTGCCCAAGTATCACAGAGGTAACCCTAAGGAGAGCTCCTGCCCTGAGGCTGGCCTGCTAGTTACAGGACACAGGTGGGATTACCATCTCCAAATAATATGTGATTCTGAGTGAATTCCTTCCCTCTCTGCCTCAGTTTCTTCCATCAGTCAAGTGGGGCTAATAATATTTTCTGCAATTGTCAGGATATAATTGAAATTACAAATGAGAGAGCTCCTGGTGTGATTCCTGCTATTGAATGTAGCTTCCCTCCCATTTTCTTCTCCATCCTGGAGGTTTTGTTAGCCTGTGTTAGCTTGGCTCCCCTCTTGCCCCCCGCTTCCACCTGTCCTCTCCAGCCATTGGACCATCGGCCCACGTAATCATAAAAAAGAGCTAGATTTTAATTTGTGGAATGTTTCCTTCTTCTTCCTTTTTTTTTTTTTAAAGAAAAGCCTAATTAGGAAGCCCGTTAAATGCCTGCAATTCCAATATAATTCTATTAAATTCTCCCTGTAAAGTTAATGTTACAGACTTTTTAACAGATGTTTTAATTAGGCATTGTTATTAAAGAGAATACTGTAGAAATTAAAACCAGACCCTCAATGGGGGAAGAAAGGCAGTTTTCTCAGGCTGGGTAAATGGTGGCAGCCGCCCAGCATAGTGCTATTGGCAGCAGGTCATGAAAAACAGGCACAAAAGGAGAGGGGATGCTCGGTGTGATCCGCATTGCTCAGCAAGAGAGAGAAATGCCCACGTCTGCTCCACTCAGCCGGCACAACCTCAAGTCCAGCCAGCACGGGAAACAGGAGAGAAACTGGGGGTGGGGGGCAAAGGCTCGTTGGCCTGGAAGGACAGGCTCTGGGGTCCATTCCTCTTTTGGTCGTTCCATTACAGGTCATCTCATCTGACCTCGTGGCCGTGCATGAGTCAGGGATTACACTTACCCATTTTACAGAGGAGGAAACAGGCCCAGAGACATGTGATCATCTGCCCAAGTAGACAAAGGAGTGGCAGAGCTGGACATTGAATTGGGGTTTCCTGCTGTGTGGCGCTGGCTTGTTTCTCCAACAGCGATGTAATCCAGTGGTTCTATAGGTATGGCATGAGCTCTGGAGACAAAAGACCTAAGTTTAAGTCCGAACTTTTCCTCTCACTGGCTGTGTCCTTACGATTATTTGCTTCATCTTTCTGGGCCTCAGTTTCCTCATCTGTAAAATGTGGAAAATAATAGGGCCTAGTAATTCATGGGGTTAAGATGAAATGTTGCATCTAAGGTAGTAAGCACAGGGCCTGGCAGAGGGCTCGAGCTCAGGGAGTGATAGTAGATGTGGTAAGAGCTTTGGCTAACAAGTGGCAGAGCTGGAGCCCCAATCTAGATGTCTGGTCCAGAGTGTGTCCTTTCCCTTGCACCATGCTACCTCATACCCAGTGGCTGCTGTTGGCTGTGCCCTGTTATTTGGGAAGGAAACTTGCCTCTGATGCCCGCCAAGCAAGGGCTCAGCCAGTGTGGCTGGCTCAGGCAAACCATCCTGCTGCTGGAGATGGGAGTCACTGGTTGCCATGGAGACCCCAGGTGAGTCATCAGCTTCCTGTCAGGTGGACCACCCAACTCCAGATGCTCCTCTACGCGGGGGGAGGGGGGGAGGAGGAGTGAAGTTGGAGAGACCTGGATTCAAATCCTGCTTCCTGCAGTGGCAAGTGAAGCCACTTGCTTGTTGGCCTGTGGCCCCCAGTCCTCTGAGTCTGGGTCTTGCTATTTACTCCTCCTGGGCTTCAAGCCAAGGGTGAGAGTGAGCGCTCCCGGGGGCACTGAGGTGCTGACACACCCTCTGTGGGCATCTGGTGACATGCTCAGATCTGCCTTTTCCAGGGGGTAATTTTCCTGTCCTTTCTCTAAGGCTGTCAGCCTGGGATTATTCAAATGATGTTTATTTTGGTCCTGTGACCTAGATCTGCCATGAGCACTTTCTTGAGAGCTTGAAAGGAAGAAATAACTGAACAGGGAGCCACCATGCAGGTCTTATCCCTGAGCCCCCTCCTCCAGGGGAGCTCTGCAGACTCTCGCTTGTGGCTGCTGGAGCTGACACCAATTTCCCTCCCCCTCACTGCCTCTGTCACCACCGTGCAAGCCATCTTTCTGGGTCAAGGGGGAGGCCCCAGGGTGACTCTTGCTCAGGATGGCCTTTCAGCACTATTGCCACGAGAGCCCAGAGGTGCCAAGGCATACAATGCCTGACACTCAGTAGGGATTTCATATTTGCTGGATGTTGAAGGATGACTTCATCCCTGACCCTGGCCTCCTGGGCCTTTTGTTTCAAGGGCATGGAGCAGTTTTCCTTGGCCACCCCTCTTGGTGGGCAGGAGGGTATTGTGAAAAGCATGACTTCTGAATTCCAGTCTCGCCCCCTGTATGAGCCTGGGCAAGTGGCTTAGCCTCTCTGAGCCTCAGTTTCTTCAACTGTAGAGTGGAGTTGTTATTTATATATCCAGGCCCTGGGATACTTATGAAGATAAGATGGGGCAATGTTCTGGAAAGCACCTGATGCATAGAGTATAGTTCTAAAGGCGGCGGGCAGAGGAGTTACTGTATGTGTGCATATGTGCACACACACACATAGAATACATAGGAAGTACAGATAATGACCTCTAAAACTGGTCACATAAATTATCTCTGAAAAGTGGGTCTGAGGGTTTCTTTTTTTCTCTCCAGTTTGAATAGTTTTCAAACCATGAACCCATATGAGGGTACTTCAGAAAGTTAATGGAAAAATAGAGTTGAAAGATAGTATGAATCTTTCCATGAACTTTTTGAAGTACCCTTGTATTATTTTTTCATTAAAAAAAAAAAAGGCAGCAAAAAAAAAAACCCAATGTGGAAACCACTGGAGAACTCCAGTTGGTGGCAGTCAGCTGGTTCTCAAATAACAATCAGGTCATGTAGCCACGGGGGGGCTGGCTGGGCCACCCCTCCAGTTGGGACGATTCGCCCGTCTTTGGACCATGAGCAACTGGGTTGGAACCCTGACTCTGGGACTTATCAGCTACACAACTCTGGGTGTGCTCTCTGGGCCTCAGTTTCCTTGTCTGTAAAATGGGAATAATAGAAGCTACTTGCAGGGCTGTTTTAGGGGAACTGAGAGTGGGCATGAGACATCAGGACAAGCGCACATGCCAGATAAGTAGCAATTTGAATGACTCTTGCTTGGATTTTTCCTGTTGCTGCCTCTCCCCCAGGGGGCTGGAATCACTCCCTGAGGTCCATGAGGGCTCAGGGGCGTAGCTCTGGGTCACTGTATCCGGTGGCATTGTTCAGTCTTCACCTTGCCTGCCATCAGCAGCATCTATACTGCTGACCCCTCTCAGCTCCTGGAGAGCCCCTCTTCTTCCCATAATGTTCCCTAGCTTTCCATGTGAGAAGGGAAAGGGGTGGGGTGAGGCCAGCTTTTGTGGTCCCCATGTGGCTGGGTCAGGAGTGTGGGGACTTTCCTCACCTAGAGAACCTGCAAATGTAAATCATCTAGAACAATCCTCATGTCCACCAAAAGGGATCTAAGTTGAATAAGTCATTGTACATCCATCCCTAGGACCCCACACACCTGTTATGAGTGAGTTAGACCATGTCTTCGAGACAGCTGAAATATTCCACAACAGGTTAAGCAGAAAGTAAACAACTAGAGAATAAAATTTATAGTATGATCTCATTTTTATAAAAAAAACTAGGATAAAACAATCCTTGGAGTAGCAGAGAGTAAAAACTTTTTTCTTATTTAATTTGTATTATTAACTTATTTTAACAATGAGAACTACAATGACAACAATAGTAAAGGTTTTTAAAAAATATGAAAACCAGCTTTACTCACAATGCCCAAACTTGGAAGCTACGTGTCCTTCAGCAGTTGAATAGATAAATAAACTGTGTCACATCCAGACAATGGAATATCATACATCCCTGAAAAGAAATGAGCTATTCAGCCAGGAAAAGACACGGAGGAATCTTAGCAGTGGTTGTTTTCCTTGAGACCCGAGACCCACTCTGCCCTTGGTGATGTAAAGACACTCAGCTTTACTGACCTTTCAGTACAGTAAAAAACGCATGGGTCCAGGGTGAAAACTGCTTTAGCCAGGCCCCAGAAAGCTCTAGAGAATGCTGTCCATGACTTGCATTTGGACTAGCAAATGGGCAAAATCATATCCCCCTAGCTCTGTTGGATCCAGGAGAAGTAGACTGGCCTCAAGTACATCAGGTGACAAGAAGAGCTGGTGAAAGATGCAGATCCCTGGGCTTCACCCTCCAGAAATTCCAATGGTGGAGGTCTGGGATTCTGATGCAGATGTCTACATACCATTCTTCGAGGGACACTAATATAGTGGCTATTGTAAGGGCGTATATTTAGGCAGATCTGGACCTAGGTTCCATCATTCCAGCTGTGTAACCTCAGCCATATTCCTTCACCTTTCTGGGCTCCACTTTTCCCATCTATAAGATGTCTTGTTTTAAACCAACAAAATGCAGTATTTTCTACGTGCCAGACATAATGCTAAACCCTTTGCATCAGCTCATTTGATCCTCACGGCAGTCCTCAAAACAGGAATTCTGGAAGCCTCATCCATTCCCTCCCCTTGTTTTTAGCTGTGATGCTGAGTCACAGCGGAGTTAAGTATCTGTAGAGTAACTTGCCCATTGCTGGCTTATAGCAGGTGCTTGATATACACTTACTACCCCACTCCAGCCCATTGCCTGAGCATTGGATGGGTTAGGAGCTGTCAGGGATCTGACATGGGCCTGGGGCTTGCAGATCCTGGAGGGGCTCAGAGTCCGGGGGTGCACATCAATCCATCAGTGAGAATTCACCAAGGCTTACTAAGCACCAGTGGAGGTGACCTCAGAGAAGGGAGCAAGGCATGCATCCTGCCATTGTTATGTGGGATAATTTTCCCAGTAAGTAAAGAGATAGAGGTGAAGCCTTCCAGATGGGAAACCCTCCAAGGGAAGGCTCAGTAGGACCTGGGGACAATTCTGCTAGAGTGGGGAAATCTCAGGTTGTGTGATTCTTCTGTACTTTTCAGAAATCATTCCTTCTCCTAGCTCAGCCCTGCTTAGTCTGATTAAGCCGTTGTTAGGGAAATACTGCATTGGTGTTATGCATAAATGGAGATGGAGTTATTGTCCCAATCATAAATCTAATTCATTTTGTCAACATTAAAGCAAACCATACCAAAAAGAGCAAAGGGGGGAAATGAATGAATAAATCAGGTTTATTGTTTTATTTTATTATTTTATAACAAGTTAGGTTTTTGCTTTCTCGCCCATAACCTTTCGCAGCTGAGTTTTAAATACCTAAGTCCCGTGGGTCAACCAATGTTAAATACCCTCTGTGGTTCTGTGAAGAACTTCAGGGTCAAAAGGCACATGCTGACTTTTGTTTGAGCTGCCAGGCTAATTCTTTTATTCATCCAACAAATATTTATTGAACGTTTACAGTGAGTGAGGCAATGTTTTGGGCA